>NW_021144647.1:0-26869 GCF_004193775.1 Glycine soja | reverse complement strand
GTATTTTGTTTAATGTGTGTTCTGTTTCAGTTTTCCCATTAAGCGTTTCCCCTGTTTCAGTCTTGGGTGTTTTGCTGTGAAATTGTGCCTTGCGGCAAAACAGAAGTAGTAGTAGAAATCAATTAGAGACGGATTTTAGCGACCACCCATGCTGAATTATTTGAGATTTTTTGTTTTAGTAGCTAGGGTTGTTATTTTGGCTGAATTTTTTTTGTGGTAACTTCTTTTAATCCATATTTGTGGAAAAATAGCTAGAGCCTTTAGTTTGGTCAGATTTGAAAGTTCCAAAAAAACTAGCAAATTTTGTGTTTGTCAAAACTTCAAACGGCCATAACTTTTGCTCCGGTTATCAGAATCGCAATTATTATATATGCATTGGGGTAGAAAAAAATTTCCTACGCTGGCAGCGGCCATAGGCCGGCTGAGGTCTCCATCGTCCAAAAAAAGCGATTCTGTCAAAAGTTTTTTATTTTTCAAGTTTTATTCACTTATTTTCTTAAACCTTACCATTTTTAGCTTTCATAGTTAGACTTTGAATTTTTGTCTGAAATTTTTTGTGCTATCTTCTCATCATTTTATAGGTTGCTCACAAATTTCAAGTCATTTGGATATCATTTGAGGGTAGCTGTAGTTCAAACCTACACCTTTATTTACATGACAAGGCAACTAGTGTGTGCATGCTGAATGTAGTGTATGACTAGAGGCAATCCATCTGACTTACAACCCTTTGATCCTGAGATAGATAGGACATTTCATAGATTAGTAGGCATCATTTTATACCTTTTGATCATTCTGAGCATTCCATTACTGGTGAATCTGTGCATTCTGTTATTTGGTGATTTTGAACATCCTGATCTTGAGCATTATAATTTTGAGCATTCTGATTCTGAGCATTCTGATTTTGCACATTCTGAGAACATGGCACAACCTCCACCCCGTGAGAGGACTCTAAGGGAAATGGCTGCACCTGATTTCACCTACGAAAGCTTGTGCATCCAATACCCTGATGAGGATGTCCCATATGTTCTTAAAACTGGACTGATTCATTTGCTTCCAAGTTTCATGGCCTTGCAGGTGAAGACCCGCACAAACATTTGAAAAATTTCACATTGTCTGCTCACCATGAAACCCCCAGATGTCCAAGAGGATCACATATTTCTGAAGGCTTTTCCTCATTCATTAGAGGGAGTGGCAAAGGACTGGCTGTATTACCTTGCTCCAAGGTCCATCACGAGCTGGGATGACCTTAAGAGAGTATTCTTAGAAAAATTTCCCTGCTTCCAGGACCACAGCCATCAGGAAGGATATCTCAGGTATTAGACAACTCAGTGGAGAGAGCCTGTATGAGTACTGGAGAGATTAAGAAACTATGTGCCAGTTGCCCCCACCATCAGATTTCAGAACAGCTTCTTCTCCAATATTTTTATGAAGGACTCAGTAATATGGAGAGAAGTATGATAGATGACTGCCAGTGGTGGAGCCCTTGGAGACATGACTCCTGCTGAAGCCAGAAATTTAATTGAGAAGATGGCTTCCAACTCCCAGCAGTTTAGCGCCAGAAATGATGCCATAGTCATTAGAGGAGTGCATGAGGTAGCTACAAACCCATCTGCATCATCTGAAACTAAGAAGCTTGAAGGCAAACTGGATGCATTGGTTAACTTGGTAACCCAGCTGCCTTGGAATCAGAAATCTGTACCTGTTGCAAGGGTTTGTGGTTTGTGCTCCTCTGCTGACCACCATACAGACCTTTGCCCTTCCATGCAGCAACCTGGAGCAATTGAGCAGCCTGAAGCTTATGCTGCAAATATTTACAATAGACCTCCTCAACCTCAGCAGCAAAATCAACCACAGCAGAACAATTATGACCTCTCCAGCAACAGATACAACCCTGGATGGAGGAATCACCCTAACCTCAGATGGTCCAGCCCTCAGCAACAACAACAGCAGCCTGCTCCTTCCTTCCAAAATGCTGCTGGCCCAAGCAGACCATTACATTCCTCCACCAATCCAACAACAGCAAACAACCCCAGAAACAGCCAACAGTTGAGGCCCCTCCACAACCTTCCCTTGAAGAACTTGTGAGGCAAATGACTATGCAGAACATGCAGTTTCAGCAAGAGACCAGAGCCTCCATTCAGAGCTAACCAATCAGATGGGACAATTGGCTACCCAATTGAATCAACAACAGTCCCAGAATTCTGACAAGCTGCCTTCTTAAGCTGTCCAAAATCCCAAAATGTCAGTGCCATTTCATTGAGGTCGGGGAAAGCAATGTCAAGGACCTCAACCCGTAGCACCGTCCTCATCTGCAAATGAACCTGCCAAACTTCACTCTATTCCAGAAAAAGGTGATGACAAAAATTTACCTAACAATTTCTGTGCAGGTGAATCTTCTTCCACAGGTAATTCTGAATTGCAGAAGCAGCACATTCCCCCTCTTCCATTCCCTCAAGAGCAGTTTCCAACAAAAAAATGGAAGAGGCAGAGAAAGAGATCTTGGAAACGTTTAGAAAAGTAGAGGTAAACATACCTCTGTTGGATGCGATAAAGCAAATTCCAAGATATGCCAAATTCTTGAAGGAGTTGTGCACTAATAAGCGGAAGCTTAAAGGAAGTGAACGGATTAGCATGGGCAGAAATGTCTCCGCATTGAATTGGTAAATCTGTTCCTCAAATTCCTGAAAAATGCAAAGATCCAGGTACATTCAGCATACCTTGTATCATAGGGAATAGTAAGTTTGACAATGCCATGCCTAGATTTAGGAGCTTCTGTTAGTGTTATGCCTCTGTCTATTTTTAATTCTCTATCTCTAGGCCCCTTGCAGTCAACTGATGTGGTAATTCATTTATCTAATAGAAGTGTTGCCTACCCTGTTGGTTTCATAGAAGATGTCTTAGTTAGAGTGGTGAACTGATTTTCCCTGTTGATTTTTATATTTTGAATATGGAAGATGGATTTTCTCAAGGATCAGTTCCCATCATTCTAGGCAGACCCTTTATGAAAACTGCTAGAACTAAGATAGATGTTTATGCAGGCACACTGTCTATGGAATTTGGTGACATAACTGTTCATTTTAATATTCTGGATGCTATGAAATACCCATCTGAAGATCTTTCTGTATTTCGTGTTGAAATAATTGACCATGTTGTTGATGAATACATGACTGATCTTTATTCTAATCTGCATGCCTCTCACTCTTCATGCATTGAGTCTGAAATTGTACTTGATCATATGTCTGAATTTGATGCTGAGAGTGAATCTGAGAGTGATATTGATTGCATGCCTGGTGGTGGTGTTTTACCTCTTGAGATTGATTTTATAGAGTCAGATAGGACTAACCATGTTTCAGGAAGTACACATACCTCTGACTTTCTTTATGAGGTAAAGGCTGAGAAACCATCCCCTTCTACCACTGTCCAGCCGACCACACCAGAATTGAAGCCTTTGCCATCAAATTTAAAATACGCTTACTTGGATGATAGCAAGAGTTTTCCAGTGATTATATCTGCCTCCCTTGCTGATGAGCAAGAGGAGAAGTTGTTGTCAGTTCTCAAGAAGCATAAGAAGGCTATAGGCTGGACCCTGGCGGACATTCCTGGTATTAGCCCATCCACATGTATGCATTGAATAAATTTAGAGGATGGAGCTAAACCAGTAAGACAGTCACAGAGAAGACTCAACCCGGTGATTCTTGATGTAGTGAAGAAGGAGATAACGAAGCTTTTGCAAGCTGGAATCATTTATCCTATCTCTGACAGCCAATGGGTGAGTCCCGTCCAGGTAGTCCCGAAGAAGACCGGCCTCACAGTGATAAAAAAATGAGAAGGAGGAGCTAATTCCTACTCGGGTGCAGAACAGTTGGAGAGTCTGCATTGATTATAGGAGGCTGAACCAGGTTACCAAAAAGGACCATTTTCCCCTGCCATTCATTGACCAGATGCTTGAACGCCTGGCAGGTAAATCCCACTACTGTTTCCTTGATGGTTTTTCTGGTTATATGCAAATTACTATTGCTCCTGAGGATCAGGAAAAGACCACATTCACCTGCCCCTTCGGCACTTTTGCCTATAGGAGGATGCCTTTCGGCCTGTGCAATGCCCCTGGTACCTTCCAGCGGTGCATGATTAGTATTTTCAGTGATTTTTTAGAAAATTGCATAGAGGTGTTCATGGATGATTTCACTGTATATGGATCCTCTTTTGATGGTTGTTTGAATAGTTTGGAAAAAGTTTTGAATAGATGCATTGAAACTAATCTTGTTCTAAATTTTGAAAAATGTCATTTTATGGTTGAGCAAGGTATAGTTTTAGGCCACATTATTTCCAATAAGGGTATTGAAGTAGATCCTGCAAAAATTTCTGTTATTTCACAATTGCCTTACCCCTCTTGTGTGCGAGAGGTGCGATCTTTTCTTGGTCATGCAGGATTCTACAGGCGCTTTATAAGGGATTTTAGCAAAGTAGCCCTTCCATTGTCCAACTTGTTGCAAAAGGAGGGGGAGTTTGACTTTAATGACAGATGCAAAGAGGCTTTTGATTGCCTCAAAAGAGCGCTGACTACCACCCCCATCATCCAGGCACCCGACTGGACAGCCCCTTTTGAGCTTATGTGTGATGCATCAAATTATGCATTGGGGGCTGTCCTTGCTCAGAAAATTGATAAATTGCCCAGGGTGATATATTATGCTTCTAGGACTTTAGATGCTGCCCAAGCAAATTATACTACTACTGAGAAAGAGCTTCTAGCCATAGTTTTTGCTCTTGAAAAATTTCGATCTTATTTGCTTGGTACTCGCATTATTGTTTATACTGACCATGCAGCTCTAAAGTACTTGTTGAAGAAGGCTGATTCTAAGCCTAGGTTGATCCGATGGATGCTATGGCTCCAAGAGTTTGACTTGGAGATCCGTGATAGGAGCGGAGCACAAAATCTAGTTGCTGATCATTTGAGTCGGATCGAACGTGTCTCTGATGCAGATTCACCTATTCGGGATGATTTCCCGGATGATCATTTGTATATATTGTATAGTATTTCTGACTCTCTTTCTACTCCCTGGTTTGCTAACATTGTCAATTATTTAGTTGCCTCTGTTTTTCCTCCCTTAGCATCTAAGGCCCAAAAAGATAAAATTAAAAGTGATGCTAAGCATTTTATTTGGGATGACCCCTACTTGTGGAAATTGTGCAGTGATCAGGTCATTAGACGGTGCATTCCAGATCATGAGACTGACTCAGTCCTGCAGTTCTGTCATTCTTCCGCACCGGGAGGTCATCTGGGTGTTCAATGGACAGCTCGCAAAGTGCTTGATTGTGGTTTTTATTGGCCCACCATCTTTAAAGATGCGTGGAAGTTCTGCAGCACTTGTGAGCTGTGTCAGAGAGCAGGAAATACACTTACATGGCGACAACAAATGCCTCAACAACCTATGCTATTTTGTGAGGTGTTTGATGTCTGGGGTATAGATTTCATGGGTCCTTTTCCTGTCTCTTTTGGTTATGTTTACATTCTCCTTGCAGTTGACTATGTTTCAAAATGGGTGGAAGCCAAGCCCACTAGAACTAATGATGCTAAAGTTGTGGCAGACTTTGTCAGGTCTAATCTGTTTTGCAGGTTTGGAGTACCTAAAGCAATTGTTAGTGATCAAGGAACCCATTTTTGCAACAGGACAATGCATGCCCTGCTTAAAAAGTATGGGGTGGTACACCGGGTATCCACACCATACCACCCCCAGACTAATGGACAGGCAGAAATTTCTAACAGGGAAATCTAGAGAATTCTAGAGAAGATTGTGCAGCCAAGCAGGAAAGATTGGAGTACCAGGCTTGATGATGCTCTATGGGCACATCGGACTGCCTACAAAGCACCCATAGGAATGTCTCCTTATCGGGTTGTCTTTGGAAAAGCATGTCATCTTCTAGTGGAAATTGAGCACAAAGCATACTGGGCAGTGAAGACTTGCAACTTCTCTATGGATCAAGCTGGCGAGGAAAGGAAGTTGCAACTGAGTGAGTTAGATGAAATCCGCCTAGAAGCCTACGAGAATGCCAAGTTCTACAAAGAAAAGACCAAGAAGTTCCATGATAGTATGATAGTTAAAAAAGACTTCGTGGTTGGGCAAAAAGTGTTATTGTATAATTCTAGGCTTGGACTCATGAGTGGTAAGTTGAGGTCTAAGTGGATTGGTCCTTTTGTTGTTACTAATGTTTTTCCTTATGGTACAGTTGAGATCAAAAGCGACTCCACAAACAAGAGCTTCAAGGTCAACGGACATCGACTTAAGCCATTCCTCACGAACCCTTCTTTAGTGGACGTAGTGGTGGAAGAGACTTCCTTACTCCACCCTACTCTTCCTCCACCATGACTTAGGGAGTTTTTCTTTTCCTATCTCCTTCTTTGCTTTTATTACACTTGTCCGATTCTCTTTGATGATTTAATTGTTTTTAATCTTTTAATTGTGCTACATTGAGGACAATGTGTTGTTTAAGTATGGGGGGGGGGGGAGTATTCTTTGGTTTTGCTAGTTTTGTTGGTTTTGTTAATTTGTTAGTTGTGTTAATTTGTTAATGTTGTTAGTTTCGTCGGATTTTTAGTTTAATATTTTGGGTCAATTTTGTGTGCACGTACGACTTTGTATGTTTTTCTTTGAATTATAGGATATGTTCAAGAAATGGGTAATTGTTTTGAAAATAAAAGTTCTTGACATTTTGTGACTTGAAATCCTTGATTCTTCTCTACATGTCATGATAGTTTTGAAAGCTCAATTTGAAAGTGATGATTTTACCTTTGTGAGAATTTGAGCCATCCATCATCATAATCATTTGGTGTGTTTTGCCTCATTGATTGCTTGCACAATAGCCTTGGCTTGATTCTTGTTGATGCGTCCTAATTCACATGCATATTTGGAAATGATTGAGGCAATTTTGTTCTTATAAGCTTCTAGCCAAATAGACTTACCTTGAATTAATTCCTTTGATAGCCCTTTTGAGCCTTGTTTCCCTTTCCGTGTTTTGAAGCTCACTACAAGCCTTAAGTGAAAAACCATGATATCACCATATCCTTAAGGAATTTTGGAGTTTTGGAATTGTTTTGGGAATAAGTATGGGGGGTTTTTGTTTCATTGGACAACTTGTTTTGTTGGCTATGCTTCATGATGTATTTTGGGCCATACTTGATGTACATTGTATATTGGTTAAATTTTGGACATGCTGAATGAAATGTTGTTTCTCAAAGGCTATAGAGTAAAAAAAAAAAATATATATTCGAAAAAAAAATTCGAAAAAAGAAAAAGAAAAACAATAAAGTTGAGTGAATAAGATCTTAAATGGCACAAGAATGATGAAACTCTTGGTTCTACTCTTCATGTTTAATTTTTATCTTTACTTCTTTTTATTTTCTTATTTTTTTCTTAATATGCACTTATTCCCCTTTGCTCCTCTATTCCTTTGGGATTTAGCCACTTATTCCATATTTATCCATACCTTGTCCTTGGCCCCATTACAACCTTAAAAGACCTTTTGATCCTCATGTGCTTGTGTTTGTGGGTTGATTGTCAATTTTAGAATCTTGCCAAGTCTATGTGGTGTTT
Organism: Glycine soja; assembly: GCF_004193775.1. Classification (NCBI taxonomy): domain Eukaryota; kingdom Viridiplantae; phylum Streptophyta; class Magnoliopsida; order Fabales; family Fabaceae; genus Glycine; species Glycine soja. Next base: position 19,280 of record NW_021144647.1, on the reverse strand, counting down.
GCTTTCATGGGTGCTTTGAGAGTAAATAGTAGCATAGACACTTGAGAGATAGAGTGTATATCCTGTGAGGCTTTATCACTTTTCATTCTTGAGCTGATTAACTATTTTGCCATGATTGGGTTGCTTGGATGATTTTCATGAATGTCTTGACTTTTTGGATCTCCATATGTTAGATGTTACCCATTCCTTTCATTCCTTGATGTTCATTGAGAAATATATGAATGTGTTTGTTTGTCTCTCTTTGATATCCTTGGATTTTGTTCTTTGTTTCATTTTGCCCAGGAGTGCAAAAGGCTAAGTATGGGGGGTTTTGATGTGCCATCATTTTCTTCTATTTTCTAAACCCTTTTTGCACCATTTTAATTACTGATTGGTCTTAATTGTCAATTAATCAGGCAGTTTTATTATTTGGGCTCATTTAGCTAATTTGATGTTTTTAATCTAATTTCAGGAATTAATGAAACATTGGGCTTAATCCGGATTTTGGTTATGGACTTGAAGAGGGCAAATAAAGCAGCGCTTACCTTAGTTAATTTCTAATTAGGAAATTTCGCAATTTTATTTTATGTTGTTCAATGTTTATTTCGTTTTGGGCCAGAGTATTGTAATAGGGCCTAGTGACTTTGAGTGACTCTTTTTAAATAGTAGCTTTGGGATTCGTGCAAGGTATTCTGTTATGCTATTCATTATTCAGAGCTTTTGTTTTAGGGTTTTCGTTTTTCTGCTTAATGCTACTGTTCACGTAATGCAATTTTTCGTTTTCTGTTTCTAATTACAATTTCGTTCTTGCTTCTTCTTCTACTCTCATTTACGTTTCTGTTTCATCTACGTTTCTGTTCATTTACGTTTTTGTTCATTTACGTTTCTACTTCATGTTTCATTTGCGTTTTCTGTTTGAATCCATGGAAGGCTAGATTTTCTGGTGTTGTTTCCTTTTGAGGACGAAGCCCAACTCTCTTTGAGGGTTCGCTTGTAATGTGGTTCCCTGGCAATTTTCCCTTCACCAGTTATCCCAAATTCGTGAATATTAATCAGTGCACGCTTCGTGTTCGATTAATTGCCTCTGAGCATAACTTGCGTTCATGCTTAATGGACGAAGGGCTAACTGGTGTATGTGGTACCTAATCACGTATTGACAACCCTAAGTTGATTTTCGCTTAGTAAATTGAAATAGGGTTGGATTAAGTGGTTGACTGTTAGGGACGAATTCTCCATAACCCAGGATAAGAGAATGGCTTCTGAATCAAAGGAAACAACCCGTTTTTAATATTAGTAATTTCGTATTCCAGTTTACTTGTTCTGCTCTTTAATCACAAAACAAACAACCCCCCCCCCCCAATCGTTACTGTTACTGCAAGTATATTATGAACATTTGGTTTGTCACTGCTCGTTGGGAAACGACCTAGGATCACTTCCTAGTTATTGCATTTTCATGTTTATTTGATTCGGGCACGGCCTCGATCAACAATAACTTTTAACTCAGATGTCCGATTGAGTCTCGTAATATATCGAGACTCACGAAATTGAAAACAGAAGCTCTGAGCAAATTCAAACAACAATAACTTTTTAATCGCATGTCCGATTGTGTCCCGTAGTATATCGAGACTCTTGAAATTCAGAATAGAAGCTCTGAGCAAAATCAATCGACAATAACGTTTTACTCGGATGTCCGAAGAAATCCAGTAATATATCAAGACGCTTGTAATTGAAAACGGAAGCTCTGAGTTAATTCAAACCACAATAAATTTTTACTCGGATGTCTGAATGAATCCCGTAATATATCAAGACGCTTGTAATAGAAAACGGAAGCTCTGAGCAAATTCAACCGAAAATAACTTTCTACTCGGATGTCCGAATGAATCCCCTAATATATCGAGACACTCGTAATTTAAAACGGAAGCTCTGAGCATATTCTAACGACAATAACTTTTTACTCGGATGTCCGATTGAGTCTCGTAATATATTGAGACGCTCGTAATTGGTAACGGAAGCTCTAAGAAAATTCTAAAGACAATAACTTTTTACTCGGATGTCCGATTGAGTCCTGTAATATATCGAGACACTCGTAATTGAAAACAGAAGCATGTAGCAAATTCAAACGACAATAACTTTTAACTCGGATTTCCGATTAAGTCATGTAAAATATCGGGACGCTCGAAATTGAAAACAGAAGCTCTGAGAAATTCAAAGGACAATAAATTTTTACTTGGATGTCCGATTTAGTCCCGTAATATTTCTACATGCTCGTAATTGAAAACGGAAGCTTGTAGCAAATTCAAATGACAATAAATTTTAACTCGGATGTCCGATAGAGTCTTGCAATATATCGAGACACTCAAAATTGAAGACCGATGCTCTGAAAAAATTAAAACGACAATAACTTTTTACTCGGATGTTCGATTCTGTCCCGCAGTATATCGAGACCCTTGAAATACAGAACAGAAGCTCTGTGCAAAATCAAACGACAATAACTTTTAACTCGGATGTCCGATCGTGTCCAGTAATATATTGAGAATCACAAAATTGAAAATAGAAGCTCTGAGCAAAAATAAACGACAATAACTTTTTACTCGTATGTCTAAATAAATCCCGTAATATATTGAGATGCTCATAATTGATAACGGAAGCTCTGAGAAATTTCTAACGACAATAACTTTTTACTCGGATGTCCGATTGAGTCTCGAAATATATCGAGACGCTCGAAATTGAAAATAAAAGCTCTCAGTAAATTCAAACGACAATAACCTTTTACTCAGATGTCCGATTGTTTCCCACAATATATTGAGATGCTCGAAATTCAGAATAGAAGCTCTGAGCAAATTCTAACGACAATAACATTTTACTTGGATGTCCAAATGTGCCTCGTAGTATATCGAGACGCTCGTAATTGAAAATCGATGCTCGTAGCAAATTCAAACAACAATAACTTTTTACTCGGATGTCCGATTGTGTCCCGTAGTATATCAAGACCCTTGAAATTGAGAAAACAAGCTCTGAGCAAAATCAAACAACAATAACTTTTAACTCGGATGTCCGATTGAGTCCCGTAATATATCGAGACGCTCAAAATTGAAAATAGATGCTCTCAGCAAATTCAAACGACAATAACCTTTTACTCGGATGTTCGATTGTGTCCCGTAATATATCGAGATGCTCCAAATTCCGAATTGAAGCTCTTAGCAAAATCAAACGACAATAACTTTTTTCTTGGATGTCCGACTGAGTCCCGTAATATATCAAGATGCTCGTAATTGAAAACGAAAGCTCCTCCCAAATTCAAACGATAATAACTTTTAACTCGGATGTCTGATTGAGTCCTATAATATATCGTGACGCTTGAAATTCAAAATAGAAGCTCTGACCAAATTCAAAACACAATAACATATTACACGGATGTCCAATTGTGTCTAGTAATATATCGAGACGCTCGAAATTCTGAATAGAAGCTCTGAGCAAAATCAAACGACAATAACTTTTGACACGGATGTCCGAATGAATCCCGAAATATATCGAGACACTCGTAATTGACAACGGAAGCTTTGAGGAAATTCTAACGACAATAACTTTTTACTCGGATGTCTGATTGAGTCCTGTAATATATCGAGACGCTCGTAATTGAAAATGGAAGCTCATTCCAAACTCAAACGACAATAACTTTTAACTCGGATGTCCGATTAAGTCCAGTAATATATCGTGACGCTCGAAATTGAAAACAGAAGCTCTGAGCAAATTCAAACGACAATAACATTTTACACGGATGTCGGATTGTGTCTAGTTATATCGAGACGCTCAAAATTCAGAATAGAAGCTCTAAGTAAAATCAAACGACAATAACTTTTGACACGGATGTCCAAATGAATCCCATAATATATCGAGATGCTCGTAATTCATAACGGAAGCTCTGAGGAAATTCTAACGACAATAACTTTTTACTCGGATGTCTGATTGAGTCCCGTAATATATCGAGATGCTCGTAATTGAAAATGGAAGCTCGTACCAAATTCAAATGACAATAACTGTATACTCGGATGTCCAATTGGGTCCTGTAATATATCGTGACGCTCGAAATTGAAAACAGAAGCTCTAAGCAAATTCAAACAACAATAACTTTTTACTCGAATGTCCGATTGTGTCCCGTAATATATCGAGACGCTCAAAATTCCGAAGAGAAGCTCTGAGCAAAATGTCCGATTGTGTCCCGTAACATATCGAGATGCTCATAATTGGTAACAAAAGCTCTGAGAAAATTCTGATGACGATATCTTTTTACTCGGATGTGCGATTGTGTCCCATAGTATATCGAGACGCTCGTAATTGAAAAAGATTGCTCGTAGCAAATTCAAACGACAATAACTTTTAACTCGGATGTCCGATTTAGTCCCGTAATATATCGAGACGCTAGAAATTGAAAACAAAAGCTCTCAGCAAATTTAAACGACATTAACTTTTTACTCGGATGTCCGATTGTGTCCTGTAATATATCGAGATGCTCGAAATTAAGAATAGAAGCTTTGAGCAAAATCTAATGACAATAACATTTTACTCAGATGTCCGAATGTGCCCCGTAGTATATCGAGACGCTCATAATTGAAAACCGATGCTCGTAGAAAATTCAAGCAACAATAACTTTTTACTCGGATGTCCGATTGTGTCCCGTAGTATATCAAGACGCTTGAAATTCAGAAAAGAAACTCTGAGAAAAATCAAACGACAATAACTTTTAACTCGGATGTCCGATTTAGTCCCGTAATATATCGAGACGCTCAAAATTGAAAACAGAAGCTCTCATCAAATTCAAACGACAATAACCTTTTACTCGAATGTCCGATTGTGTCCCGTAATATATCGAGACGCTCGAAATTCAAAATAGAAGCTCTGACCAAAATCAAACGACAATAACCTTTTACTCAGATGTGCGATTGAGTCCCGTAATATATCGAGACTCACGAAATTGAAAATAGAAGTTCTAAGCAAATTCAAACGACAATAACCTTTTACTCGTATGTCTGATTGTGTCCCGTAATATATCGAGACGCTCGAAATTCAGAATCGAAGCATTGAGCAAAATCAAATGACAATAACTTTTTAGTCGGATGTCCGTATGAATCACGTAATATATTGAGATCCTCATAGTTGATAACGAAAGCTCTAGGAAATTTCTAATGACAATAACTTTTTACTCGGATGTCCGATTGAGTCTCGTAATATATCGAGACGCTCGAAATTGAAAACAAAAGCTCTCAGCAAATTCAAATGATAATAACCTTTTACTTGGATGTCCGATTGTGTCCCGTAATATATCGAGACGCTCGAAATTAAGAATAGAAGCTCTGTGCTTAATCAAACGACAATAACGTTTTTCTCGGATGTCCGAATGAATCCTGTAATATATCGAGACGCTCGAAATTCAGAATAGAAGCTTCGAGCAAAATCAAACGACAATAATTTTTTTTTCGGATGCCCGATTGAGTCCCGTAATATATCGAGACTCACGAAATTGAAAACAGAAGTTCTGAGCAAATTCAAACGACGATAAATTTTTACTCGTATGTCCGATTGTCTCCTGTAGTAGATCGAGACGCTTGAAATTCAGAACAGAAGCTCTGAGCAAAATCAAACAACAATTACTTTTTACTTGGATGTACGAAGGAATCCCGAAATATATCAAGACACTCGCAATTGAAAATGGAAGCTCTGAGAAAATTCTAACGATAATAACTTGTTACTAAGATGTCTGATTGAGTCCCGTAATATATCGAGACGCTCGAAATTGAAAATAGATGCTCGTAGCAAATTCAAATGACAATAACCTTTTACTCGGATGTTCGATTGTGTCCCGTAATATATCGAGACACTCGAAATTGAAAATGGAAGCTCTGTGAAAATTCAAATGACAATAAATTTTTACTCGGATGTCCGATTGTGTCCTGCAGTATATTGAGAAGCTTGAAATTAAAAAAAAACAGACGCTTTGAGCAAACTCAAACGATAATAACTTTTTACTCGGATGTCCGAATGAATCCTGTAATATATCAAGACGCTTGTAATTGAAAATGGAAGCTCTGAGCAAATTCAAACGACAATAACTTTCTACTCGGATGTCCGAATGAATCTCCTAATATATCGAGACACTCGTAATTGAAAATGGAAGCTCTAAGCATATTCTAACGACAATAACTTTTTACTCAGATGTCCGATTGAGTCTCATAATATATTGAGATGCTCGTAATTGATAACGGAAGCTCTGAGGAAATTCTAACGACAATAACTTTTTACTCGGATGTCTGATTGAGTCCCGTAATATATCGAGATGCTCGTAATTGAAAATGGAAGCTCGTACCAAATTCAAATGACAATAACTGTTTACTCGGATGTCCAATTGGGTCCTTTAGTATATCGTGACGCTCGAAATTGAAAACAAAAGCTCTGAGCAAATTCAAACAATAATAACTTTTTACTCGAATGTCCGATTGTGTCCCGTAATATATCGAGACGCTCAAAATTCCGAAGAGAAGCTCTGAGCAAAATGTCCGATTGTGTCCCGTAACATATCGAGATGCTCATAATTGGTAACAAAAGCTCTGAGAAAATTCTGATGACGATATCTTTTTACTCGGATGTCCGATTGTGTCCCATAGTATATCGAGACGCTCGTAATTGAAAACGATTGCTCGTAGCAAATTCAAACAACAATAACTTTTAACTCGGATGTCCGATTTAGTCCCGTAATATATCGAGACGCTCGAAATTGAAAACAAAAGCTCTCAGAAAATTCAAACGACATTAACTTTTTACTCGGATGTCCGATTGTGTCCTGTAATATATCGAGATGCTCGAAATTCAGAATAGAAGCTTTGAGCAAAATCTAATGACAATAACATTTTACTCGGATGTCCGAATGTGCCCCGTAGTATATCGAGTAGCTCGTAATTGAAAACCGATGCTCGTAGAAAATTCAAACAACAATAACTTTTTACTCGGATGTCCGATTGTGTCCCGTAGTATATCAAGACGCTTGAAATTCAGAAAAGAAACTCTGAGAAAAATCAAACGATAATAACTTTTAACTCGGATGTCCGATTTAGTCCCGTAATATATCGAGATGCTCAAAATTGAAAACAGAAGCTCTCATCAAATTCAAACGACAAGAACCTTTTACTCGGATGTCCGATTGTGTCCCGTAATATATCGAGACGCTCGAAATTCAGAATAGAAGCTCTGAGCAAAATCAAACGACAATAACCTTTTACTCGGATGTGCGATTTAGTCTCGTAATATATTGACATGCTCGTAATTGATAACAGAAGCTCTGAGAAAATTCAAACGACAATAACTTTTTACTCGGATGTCCGATTGTGTCCCATAGTATATCGAGATGCTTGAAATTCAGATTAGAAGCTCTGGGCAAAATCAAACGACAATAAATTTTAACTCGGATGTCCAATTGAGTCCCGTAATATATCGAGACTCACGAAATTGAAAATAGAAGTTCTAAGCAAATTCAAACGACAATGACGTTTTACTCGTATGTCTGATTGTGTCCCGTAATATATCGAGACGCTCGAAATTCAGAATTGAAGCATTGAGCAAAATCAAATGACAATAACTTTTTAGTCGGATGTCCGTATGAATCCCGTAATATATTGAGATCCTCGTAATTGATAACGAAAGCTCTAGGAAATTTCTAATGACAATAACTTTTTACTCGGATGTCCGATTGAGTCTCGTAATATATCGAGACGCTCGAAATTGAAAACAAAAGCTCTCAGCAAATTCAAACGATAATAACCTTTTACTTGGATGTCCGATTGTGTCCTGTAATATATCGAGACGCTCGAAATTAAGAATAGAAGCTCTGTGCTTAATCAAACGACAATAACGTTTTTCTCGGATGTCCGAATGAATCCTGTAATATATCGAGACGCTCGAAATTCAGAATAGAAGCTTCGAGCAAAATCAAACGACAATAATTTTTTTTTCGGATGCCCGATTGAGTCCCGTAATATATCGAGACTCACGAAATTGAAAACATAAGTTCTGAGCAAATTCAAACGACGATAAATTTTTACTCGTATGTCCGATTATGTCCCGTAGTAGATCGAGACGCTTGAAGTTCAGAACAGAAGCTCTGAGCAAAATCAAACAACAATTACTTTTTACTCGGATGTACGAAGGAATCCCGAAATATATCGAGACACTCGCAATTGAAAATGGAAGCTCTGAGAAAATTCTAACGATAATAACTTGTTACTAAGATGTCTGATTGAGTCCCGTAATATATCGAGATGCTCGTAATTGAAAACGGAAGCTCGTAGCAAATTCAAACGACAATAACTTTTAACACGGATGTCCAATGGAGTCCTGTAATATGTCGAGACACTCGAAATTGAAAATGGAAGCTCTGTGAAAATTCAAATGACAATAAATTTTTACTCGGATGTCCGATTGTGTCCTGCAGTATATTGAGAAGCTTGAAATTAAAAAAAACAGACGCTTTGAGCAAACTCAAACGATAATAACTTTTTACTCGGATGTCCGAATGAATCCTGTAATATATCAAGACGTTTGTAATTGAAAACGGAAGCTCTGAGCAAATTCAAACGACAATAACTTTCTACTCGGATGTCCGAATGAATCTCCTAATATATCGAGACACTCGTAATTGAAAATGGAAGCTCTAAGCATATTCTAACGACAATAACTTGTTACTCAGATGTCCAATTGAGTCTCGTAATATATTGAGATGCTCGTAATTGATAACGGAAACTCTAAGAAAATTCTAACGACAATGACTTTTTACTCGGATGTCTGATTGAGTCCTGTAATATATCTAGACGCTAGTAATTGAAAATAGAAGCTCGTAGCAAATTCAAACGACAATAACTTTTAACTCGGATGTCCGACTTAGTCCTGTAATATATCGAGACCCTCGAAATTGAAAACAAAAGCTCTAAGAAATTCAAAGGACAATAACTTTTTACTCGGATGTCCGATTGAGTCCCATAATATTTCTACACGCTCGTAATTGAAAATGAAAGCTCGTAGCTAATTCAAACGATAATAAATTTTAACTCGGATGTCCGATAGAGCCCTGTATAATATCAAGACACTCAAAATTGAAAACAGAAGCTCTGAAAAAATTCAAAGGACAATAACTTTTTACTCGGATGTCCGATTCTGTCCCGTAGTATATCGAGACACTTGAAATTTAGAACAGAAGCTCTGAGCAAAATCAAACGACAATAACCTTTTACTCGTATGTCTAATTATGTCTCGTAATATATCGAGACGCTCGAAATTCAGAATAGAAGCTCTGAGCAAAATCAAATGACAATAACTTTTTAGTCGGATGTCCGTATGAATCACGTAATATATTGAGATCCTCATAGTTGATAACGAAAGCTCTAGGAAATTTCTAATGACAATAACTTTTTACTCGGATGTCCGATTGAGTCTCGTAATATATCGAGACGCTCGAAATTGAAAACAAAAGCTCTCAGCAAATTCAAACGATAATAACCTTTTACTTGGATGTCCGATTGTGTCCCGTAATATATCGAGACGCTCGAAATTAAGAATAGAAGCTCTGTGCTTAATCAAACGACAATAACGTTTTTCTCGGATGTCCGAATGAATCCTGTAATATATCGAGACGCTCGAAATTCAGAATAGAAGCTTCGAGCAAAATCAAACGACAATAATTTTTTTTTCGGATGCCCGATTGAGTCCCGTAATATATCGAGACTCACGAAATTGAAAACAGAAGTTCTGAGCAAATTCAAACGACGATAAATTTTTACTCGTATGTCCGATTGTCTCCTGTAGTATATCAAGACGCTTGAAATTCAGAACAGAAGCTCTGAGCAAAATCAAACAACAATTACTTTTTACTTGGATGTACGAAGGAATCCCGAAATATATCAAGACACTCGCAATTGAAAATGGAAGCTCTGAGAAAATTCTAACGATAATAACTTGTTACTAAGATGTCTGATTGAGTCCCGTAATATATCGAGACGCTCGAAATTGAAAATAGATGCTCGTAGCAAATTCAAATGACAATAACCTTTTACTCGGATGTTCGATTGTGTCCCGTAATATATCGAGACACTCGAAATTGAAAATGGAAGCTCTGTGAAAATTCAAATGACAATAAATTTTTACTCGGATGTCCGATTGTGTCCTGCAGTATATTGAGAAGCTTGAAATTAAAAAAAAACAGACGCTTTGAGCAAACTCAAACGATAATAACTTTTTACTCGGATGTCCGAATGAATCCTGTAATATATCAAGACGCTTGTAATTGAAAACGGAAGCTCTGAGCAAATTCAAACGACAATAACTTTCTACTCGGATGTCCGAATGAATCTCCTAATATATCGAGACACTCGTAATTGAAAATGGAAGCTCTAAGCATATTCTAACGACAATAACTTTTTACTCAGATGTCCGATTGAGTCTCATAATATATTGAGATGCTCGTAATTGATAACGGAAGCTCTGAGGAAATTCTAACGACAATAACTTTTTACTCGGATGTCTGATTGAGTCCCGTAATATATCGAGATGCTCGTAATTGAAAATGGAAGCTCGTACCAAATTCAAATGACAATAACTGTTTACTCGGATGTCCAATTGGGTCCTTTAGTATATCGTGACGCTCGAAATTGAAAACAAAAGCTCTGAGCAAATTCAAACAATAATAACTTTTTACTCGAATGTCCGATTGTGTCCCGTAATATATCGAGACGCTCAAAATTCCGAAGAGAAGCTCTGAGCAAAATGTCCGATTGTGTCCCGTAACATATCGAGATGCTCATAATTGGTAACAAAAGCTCTGAGAAAATTCTGATGACGATATCTTTTTACTCGGATGTCCGATTGTGTCCCATAGTATATCGAGACGCTCGTAATTGAAAACGATTGCTCGTAGCAAATTCAAACAACAATAACTTTTAACTCGGATGTCCGATTTAGTCCCGTAATATATCGAGACGCTCGAAATTGAAAACAAAAGCTCTCAGAAAATTCGAACGACATTAACTTTTTACTCGGATGTCCGATTGTGTCCTGTAATATATCGAGATGCTCGAAATTCAGAATAGAAGCTTTGAGCAAAATCTAATGACAATAACATTTTACTCGGATGTCCGAATGTGCCCCGTAGTATATCGAGTAGCTCGTAATTGAAAACCGATGCTCGTAGAAAATTCAAACAACAATAACTTTTTACTCGGATGTCCGATTGTGTCCCGTAGTATATCAAGACGCTTGAAATTCAGAAAAGAAACTCTGAGAAAAATCAAACGATAATAACTTTTAACTCGGATGTCCGATTTAGTCCCGTAATATATCGAGACGCTCAAAATTGAAAACAGAAGCTCTCATCAAATTCAAACGACAAGAACCTTTTACTCGGATGTCCGATTGTGTCCCGTAATATATCGAGACGCTCGAAATTCAGAATAGAAGCTCTGAGCAAAATCAAACGACAATAACCTTTTACTCGGATGTGCGATTGAGTCTCGTAATATATTGACATGCTCGTAATTGATAACAGAAGCTCTGAGAAAATTCAAACGACAATAACTTTTTACTCGGATGTCCGATTGTGTCCCATAGTATATCGAGATGCTTGAAATTCAGATTAGAAGCTCTGGGCAAAATCAAACGACAATAAATTTTAACTCGGATGTCCAATTGAGTCCCGTAATATATCGAGACTCACGAAATTGAAAATAGAAGTTCTAAGCAAATTCAAACGACAATGACGTTTTACTCGTATGTCTGATTGTGTCCCGTAATATATCGAGACGCTCGAAATTCAGAATTGAAGCATTGAGCAAAATCAAATGACAATAACTTTTTAGTCGGATGTCCGTATGAATCCCGTAATATATTGAGATCCTCGTAATTGATAACGAAAGCTCTAGGAAATTTCTAATGACAATAACTTTTTACTCGGATGTCCGATTGAGTCTCGTAATATATCGAGACGCTCGAAATTGAAAACAAAAGCTCTCAGCAAATTCAAACGATAATAACCTTTTACTTGGATGTCCGATTGTGTCCTGTAATATATCGAGACGCTCGAAATTAAGAATAGAAGCTCTATGCTTAATCAAACGACAATAACGTTTTTCTCGGATGTCCGAATGAATCCTGTAATATATCAAGACGCTCAAAATTCAGAATAGAAGCACCGAGCAAAATCAAACGACAATAAATTTTTTTTCGGATGCCCGATTGAGTCCCGTAATATATCGAGACTCACGAAATTGAAAACAGAAGTTCTGAGCAAATTCAAACGACGATAAATTTTTACTCGTATGTCCGATTATGTCCCGTAGTAGATCGAGACGCTTGAAGTTCAGAACAGAAGCTCTGAGCAAAATCAAACAACAATTACTTTTTACTCGGATGTACGAAGGAATCCCGAAATATATCGAGACACTCGCAATTGAAAATGGAAGCTCTGAGAAAATTCTAACGATAATAACTTGTTACTAAGATGTCTGATTGAGTCCCGTAATATATCGAGATGCTCGTAATTGAAAACGGAAGCTCGTAGCAAATTCAAACGACAATAACTTTTAACACGGATGTCCAATGGAGTCCTGTAATATGTCGAGACACTCGAAATTGAAAATGGAAGCTCTGTGAAAATTCAAATGACAATAAATTTTTACTCGGATGTCCGATTGTGTCCTGCAGTATATTGAGAAGCTTGAAATTAAAAAAAACAGACGCTTTGAGCAAACTCAAACGATAATAACTTTTTACTCGGATGTCCGAATGAATCCTGTAATATATCAAGACGTTTGTAATTGAAAACGGAAGCTCTGAGCAAATTCAAACGACAATAACTTTCTACTCGGATGTCCGAATGAATCTCCTAATATATCGAGACACTCGTAATTGAAAATGGAAGCTCTAAGCATATTCTAACGACAATAACTTGTTACTCAGATGTCCAATTGAGTCTCGTAATATATTGAGATGCTCGTAATTGATAACGGAAACTCTAAGAAAATTCTAACGACAATGACTTTTTACTCGGATGTCTGATTGAGTCCTGTAATATATCTAGACGCTAGTAATTGAAAATGGAAGCTCGTAGCAAATTCAAACGACAATAACTTTTAACTCGGATGTCCGACTTAGTCCTGTAATATATCGAGACCCTCGAAATTGAAAACAAAAGCTCTAAGAAATTCAAAGGACAATAACTTTTTACTCGGATGTCCGATTGACTCCCATAATATTTCTACACGCTCGTAATTGAAAATGAAAGCTCGTAGCTAATTCAAACGATAATAAATTTTAACTCGGATGTCCGATAGAGCCCTGTATAATATCAAGACACTCAAAATTGAAAACAGAAGCTCTGAAAAAATTCAAAGGACAATAACTTTTTACTCGGATGTCCGATTCTGTCCCGTAGTATATCGAGACACTTGAAATTTAGAACAGAAGCTCTGAGCAAAATCAAACGACAATAACCTTTTACTCGTATGTCTAATTATGTCTCGTAATATATCGAGACGCTCGAAATTCAGAATAGAAGCTCTGAGCAAAATCAAATGACAATAACTTTTTAGTCGGATGTCCGTATGAATCACGTAATATATTGAGATCCTCATAGTTGATAACGAAAGCTCTAGGAAATTTCTAATGACAATATCTTTTTACTCGGATGTCCGATTGAGTCTCGTAATATATCGAGACGCTCGAAATTGAAAACAAAAGCTCTCAGCAAATTCAAACGATAATAACCTTTTACTTGGATGTCCGATTGTGTCCCGTAATATATCGAGACGCTCGAAATTAAGAATAGAAGCTCTGTGCTTAATCAAACGACAATAACGTTTTTCTCGGATGTCCGAATGAATCCTGTAATATATCGAGACGCTCGAAATTCAGAATAGAAGCTTCGAGCAAAATCAAACGACAATAATTTTTTTTTCGGATGCCCGATTGAGTCCCGTAATATATCGAGACTCACGAAATTGAAAACAGAAGTTCTGAGCAAATTCAAACGACGATAAATTTTTACTCGTATGTCCGATTGTCTCCTGTAGTATATCAAGTCGCTTGAAATTCAGAACAGAAGCTCTGAGCAAAATCAAACAACAATTACTTTTTACTTGGATGTACGAAGGAATCCCGAAATATATCAAGACACTCGCAATTGAAAATGGAAGCTCTGAGAAAATTCTAACGATAATAACTTGTTACTAAGATGTCTGATTGAGTCCCGTAATATATCGAGACGCTCGAAATTGAAAATAGATGCTCGTAGAAAATTCAAATGACAATAACCTTTTACTCGGATGTTCGATTGTGTCCCGTAATATATCGAGACACTCGAAATTGAAAATGGAAGCTCTGTGAAAATTCAAATGACAATAAATTTTTACTCGGATGTCCGATTGTGTCCTGCAGTATATTGAGAAGCTTGAAATTAAAAAAAAACAGACGCTTTGAGCAAACTCAAACGATAATAACTTTTTACTCGGATGTCCGAATGAATCCTGTAATATATCAAGACGTTTGTAATTGAAAACGGAAGCTCTGAGCAAATTCAAACGACAATAACTTTCTACTCGGATGTCCGAATGAATCTCCTAATATATCGAGACACTCGTAATTGAAAATGGAAGCTCTAAGCATATTCTAACGACAATAACTTGTTACTCAGATGTCCAATTGAGTCTCGTAATATATTGAGATGCTCGTAATTGATAACGGAAACTCTAAGAAAATTCTAACGACAATGACTTTTTACTCGGATGTCTGATTGAGTCCTGTAATATATCTAGACGCTAGTAATTGAAAATGGAAGCTCGTAGCAAATTCAAACGACAATAACTTTTAACTCGGATGTCCGACTTAGTCCTGTAATATATCGAGACCCTCGAAATTGAAAACAAAAGCTCTAAGAAATTCAAAGGACAATAACTTTTTACTCGGATGTCCGATTGACTCCCATAATATTTCTACACGCTCGTAATTGAAAATGAAAGCTCGTAGCTAATTCAAACGATAATAAATTTTAACTCGGATGTCCGATAGAGCCCTGTATAATATCAAGACACTCAAAATTGAAAACAGAAGCTCTGAAAAAATTCAAAGGACAATAACTTTTTACTCGGATGTCCGATTCTGTCCCGTAGTATATCGAGACACTTGAAATTTAGAACAGAAGCTCTGAGCAAAATCAAACGACAATAACCTTTTACTCGTATGTCTAATTATGTCTCGTAATATATCGAGACGCTCGAAATTCAGAATAGAAGCTCTGAGCAAAATCAAATGACAATAACTTTTTAGTCGGATGTCCGTATGAATCACGTAATATATTGAGATCCTCATAGTTGATAACGAAAGCTCTAGGAAATTTCTAATGACAATAACTTTTTACTCGGATGTCCGATTGAGTCTCGTAATATATCGAGACGCTCGAAATTGAAAACAAAAGCTCTCAGCAAATTCAAACGATAATAACCTTTTACTTGGATGTCCGATTGTGTCCCGTAATATATCGAGACGCTCGAAATTAAGAATAGAAGCTCTGTGCTTAATCAAACGACAATAACGTTTTTCTCGGATGTCCGAATGAATCCTGTAATATATCGAGACGCTCGAAATTCAGAATTGAAGCTTCGAGCAAAATCAAACGACAATAATTTTTTTTTCGGATGCCCGATTGAGTCCCGTAATATATCGAGACTCACGAAATTGAAAACAGAAGTTCTGAGCAAATTCAAACGACGATAAATTTTTACTCGTATGTCCGATTGTCTCCTGTAGTATATCAAGTCGCTTGAAATTCAGAACAGAAGCTCTGAGCAAAATCAAACAACAATTACTTTTTACTTGGATGTACGAAGGAATCCCGAAATATATCAAGACACTCGCAATTGAAAATGGAAGCTCTGAGAAAATTCTAACGATAATAACTTGTTACTAAGATGTCTGATTGAGTCCCGTAATATATCGAGACGCTCGAAATTGAAAATAGATGCTCGTAGAAAATTCAAATGACAATAACCTTTTACTCGGATGTTCGATTGTGTCTCGTAATATATCGAGACACTCGAAATTGAAAATGGAAGCTCTGTGAAAATTCAAATGACAATAAATTTTTACTCGGATGTCCGATTGTGTCCTGCAGTATATTGAGAAGCTTGAAATTAAAAAAAAACAGACGCTTTGAGCAAACTCAAACGATAATAACTTTTTACTCGGATGTCCGAATGAATCCTGTAATATATCAAGACGCTTGTAATTGAAAACGGAAGCTCTGAGCAAATTCAAACGACAATAACTTTCTACTCGGATGTCCGAATGAATCTCCTAATATATCGAGACACTCGTAATTGAAAATGGAAGCTCTAAGCATATTCTAACGACAA
The DNA here is from genome assembly GCF_004193775.1 of Glycine soja. Lineage (NCBI taxonomy): Eukaryota > Viridiplantae > Streptophyta > Magnoliopsida > Fabales > Fabaceae > Glycine > Glycine soja. Next base: position 2,862 of record NW_021144647.1, on the reverse strand, counting down.
TAACTTTTTACTCAGATGTCCGATTGAGTCTCATAATATATTGAGATGCTCGTAATTGATAACGGAAGCTCTGAGGAAATTCTAACGACAATAACTTTTTACTCGGATGTCTGATTGAGTCCCGTAATATATCGAGATGCTCGTAATTGAAAATGGAAGCTCGTACCAAATTCAAATGACAATAACTGTTTACTCGGATGTCCAATTGTGTCCTTTAGTATATCGTGACGCTCGAAATTGAAAACAAAAGCTCTGAGCAAATTCAAACAATAATAACTTTTTACTCGAATGTCCGATTGTGTCCCGTAATATATCGAGACGCTCAAAATTCCGAAGAGAAGCTCTGAGCAAAATGTCCGATTGTGTCCCGTAACATATCGAGATGCTCATAATTGGTAACAAAAGCTCTGAGAAAATTCTGATGACGATATCTTTTTACTCGGATGTCCGATTGTGTCCCATAGTATATCGAGACGCTCGTAATTGAAAACGATTGCTCGTAGCAAATTCAAACAACAATAACTTTTAACTCGGATGTCCGATTTAGTCCCGTAATATATCGAGACGCTCGAAATTGAAAACAAAAGCTCTCAGAAAATTCAAACGACATTAACTTTTTACTCGGATGTCCGATTGTGTCCTGTAATATATCGAGATGCTCGAAATTCAGAATAGAAGCTTTGAGCAAAATCTAATGACAATAACATTTTACTCGGATGTCCGAATGTGCCCCGTAGTATATCGAGTAGCTCGTAATTGAAAACCGATGCTCGTAGAAAATTCAAACAACAATAACTTTTTACTCGGATGTCCGATTGTGTCCCGTAGTATATCAAGACGCTTGAAATTCAGAAAAGAAACTCTGAGAAAAATCAAACGATAATAACTTTTAACTCGGATGTCCGATTTAGTCCCGTAATATATCGAGACGCTCAAAATTGAAAACAGAAGCTCTCATCAAATTCAAACGACAAGAACCTTTTACTCGGATGTCCGATTGTGTCCCGTAATATATCGAGACGCTCGAAATTCAGAATAGAAGCTCTGAGCAAAATCAAACGACAATAACCTTTTACTCGGATGTGCGATTGAGTCTCGTAATATATTGACATGCTCGTAATTGATAACAGAAGCTCTGAGAAAATTCAAACGACAATAACTTTTTACTCGGATGTCCGATTGTGTCCCATAGTATATCGAGATGCTTGAAATTCAGATTAGAAGCTCTGGGCAAAATCAAACGACAATAAATTTTAACTCGGATGTCCAATTGAGTCCCGTAATATATCGAGACTCACGAAATTGAAAATAGAAGTTCTAAGCAAATTCAAACGACAATGACGTTTTACTCGTATGTCTGATTGTGTCCCGTAATATATCGAGACGCTCGAAATTCAGAATTGAAGCATTGAGCAAAATCAAATGACAATAACTTTTTAGTCGGATGTCCGTATGAATCCCGTAATATATTGAGATCCTCGTAATTGATAACGAAAGCTCTAGGAAATTTCTAATGACAATAACTTTTTACTCGGATGTCCGATTGAGTCTCGTAATATATCGAGACGCTCGAAATTGAAAACAAAAGCTCTCAGCAAATTCAAACGATAATAACCTTTTACTTGGATGTCCGATTGTGTCCTGTAATATATCGAGACGCTCGAAATTAAGAATAGAAGCTCTATGCTTAATCAAACGACAATAACGTTTTTCTCGGATGTCCGAATGAATCCTGTAATATATCAAGACGCTCAAAATTCAGAATAGAAGCACCGAGCAAAATCAAACGACAATAAATTTTTTTTCGGATGCCCGATTGAGTCCCGTAATATATCGAGACTCACGAAATTGAAAACAGAAGTTCTGAGCAAATTCAAACGACGATAAATTTTTACTCGTATGTCCGATTATGTCCCGTAGTAGATCGAGACGCTTGAAGTTCAGAACAGAAGCTCTGAGCAAAATCAAACAACAATTACTTTTTACTCGGATGTACGAAGGAATCCCGAAATATATCGAGACACTCGCAATTGAAAATGGAAGCTCTGAGAAAATTCTAACGATAATAACTTGTTACTAAGATGTCTGATTGAGTCCCGTAATATATCGAGATGCTCGTAATTGAAAACGGAAGCTCGTAGCAAATTCAAACGACAATAACTTTTAACACGGATGTCCAATGGAGTCCTGTAATATGTCGAGACACTCGAAATTGAAAATGGAAGCTCTGTGAAAATTCAAATGACAATAAATTTTTACTCGGATGTCCGATTGTGTCCTGCCAGTATATTGAGAAGCTTGAAATTAAAAAAAACAGACGCTTTGAGCAAACTCAAACGATAATAACTTTTTACTCGGATGTCCGAATGAATCCTGTAATATATCAAGACGTTTGTAATTGAAAACGGAAGCTCTGAGCAAATTCAAACGACAATAACTTTCTACTCGGATGTCCGAATGAATCTCCTAATATATCGAGACACTCGTAATTGAAAATGAAAGCTCTAAGCATATTCTAACGACAATAACTTGTTACTCAGATGTCCAATTGAGTCTCGTAATATATTGAGATGCTCGTAATTGATAACGGAAACTCTAAGAAAATTCTAACGACAATGACTTTTTACTCGGATGTCTGATTGAGTCCTGTAATATATCTAGACCGCTAGTAATTGAAAATGGAAGCTCGTAGCAAATTCAAACGACAATAACTTTTAACTCGGATGTCCGACTTAGTCCTGTAATATATCGAGACCCTCGAAATTGAAAACAAAAGCTCTAAGAAATTCAAAGGACAATAACTTTTTACTCGGATGTCCGATTGAGTCCCATAATATTTCTACACGCTCGTAATTGAAAATG
>NW_021144646.1:0-23093 GCF_004193775.1 Glycine soja | reverse complement strand
ATATATTACGAGACTCAATCGGACATCTGAGTTAAAAGTTATTGTTTGATCGAGGCCGTGCCCGAATCAAATAAACATGAAAATGCAATAACTAGGAAGTGATCCAGGTCGTTTCCCAACGAGCAGTGGACAAACCAAATGTTCATAATATACTTGCAGTAACATAACGATTGGGGGGGGGGGTTGTTTGTTTTGTGATTAAAGAGCAGAACAAGTAAACTGGAATACGAAATTACTAATATTAAAAACGGGTTGTTTCCTTTGATTCAGAAGCCATTCTCTTATCCTGGGTTATGGAGAATTCGTCCCTAACAGTCAACCACTTAATCCAACCCTATTTCAATTTACTAAGCGAAAATCAACTTAGGGTTGTCAATACGTGATTAGGTACCACATACACCAGTTAGCCCTTCGTCCATTAAGCATGAACGCAAGTTATGCTCAGAGGCAATTAATCGAACACGAAGCGTGCACTGATTAATATTCACGAATTTGGGATAACTGGTGAAGGGAAAATTGCCAGGGAACCACATTACAAGCGAACCCTCAAAGAGAGTTGGGCTTCGTCCTCAAAAGGAAACAACACCAGAAAATCTAGCCTTCCATGGATTCAAACAGAAAACGCAAATGAAACATGAAGTAGAAACGTAAATGAACAAAAACGTAAATGAACAGAAACGTAGATGAAACAGAAACGTAAATGAGAGTAGAAGAAGAAGCAAGAACGAAATTGTAATTAGAAACAGAAAACGAAAAATTGCATTACGTGAACAGTAGCATTAAGCAGAAAAACGAAAACCCTAAAACAAAAGCTCTGAATAATGAATAGCATAACAGAATACCTTGCACGAATCCCAAAGCTACTATTTAAAAAGAGTCACTCAAAGTCACTAGGCCCTATTACAATACTCTGGCCCAAAACGAAATAAACATTGAACAACATAAAATAAAATTGCGAAATTTCCTAATTAGAAATTAACTAAGGTAAGCGCTGCTTTATTTGCCCTCTTCAAGTCCATAACCAAAATCCGGATTAAGCCCAATGTTTCATTAATTCCTGAAATTAGATTAAAAACATCAAATTAGCTAAATGAGCCCAAATAATAAAACTGCCTGATTAATTGACAATTAAGACCAATCAGTAATTAAAATGGTGCAAAAAGGGTTTAGAAAATAGAAGAAAATGATGGCACATCAAAACCCCCCATACTTAGCCTTTTGCACTCCTGGGCAAAATGAAACAAAGAACAAAATCCAAGGATATCAAAGAGAGACAAACAAACACATTCATATATTTCTCAATGAACATCAAGGAATGAAAGGAATGGGTAACATCTAACATATGGAGATCCAAAAAGTCAAGACATTCATGAAAATCATCCAAGCAACCCAATCATGGCAAAATAGTTAATCAGCTCAAGAATGAAAAGTGATAAAGCCTCACAGGATATACACTCTATCTCTCAAGTGTCTATGCTACTATTTACTCTCAAAGCACCCATGAAAGCAAACACCACATAGACTTGGCAAGATTCTAAAATTGACAATCAACCCACAAACACAAGCACATGAGGATCAAAAGGTCTTTTAAGGTTGTAATGGGGCCAAGGACAAGGTATGGATAAATATGGAATAAGTGGCTAAATCCCAAAGGAATAGAGGAGCAAAGGGGAATAAGTGCATATTAAGAAAAAAATAAGAAAATAAAAAGAAGTAAAGATAAAAATTAAACATGAAGAGTAGAACCAAGAGTTTCATCATTCTTGTGCCATTTAAGATCTTATTCACTCAACTTTATTGTTTTTCTTTTTCTTTTTTCGAATTTTTTTTTCGAATATATATTTTTTTTTTTACTCTATAGCCTTTGAGAAACAACATTTCATTCAGCATGTCCAAAATTTAACCAATATACAATGTACATCAAGTATGGCCCAAAATACATCATGAAGCATAGCCAACAAAACAAGTTGTCCAATGAAACAAAAACCCCCCATACTTATTCCCAAAACAATTCCAAAACTCCAAAATTCCTTAAGGATATGGTGATATCATGGTTTTTCACTTAAGGCTTGTAGTGAGCTTCAAAACACGGAAAGGGAAACAAGGCTCAAAAGGGCTATCAAAGGAATTAATTCAAGGTAAGTCTATTTGGCTAGAAGCTTATAAGAACAAAATTGCCTCAATCATTTCCAAATATGCATGTGAATTAGGACGCATCAACAAGAATCAAGCCAAGGCTATTGTGCAAGCAATCAATGAGGCAAAACACACCAAATGATTATGATGATGGATGGCTCAAATTCTCACAAAGGTAAAATCATCACTTTCAAATTGAGCTTTCAAAACTATCATGACATGTAGAGAAGAATCAAGGATTTCAAGTCACAAAATGTCAAGAACTTTTATTTTCAAAACAATTACCCATTTCTTGAACATATCCTATAATTCAAAGAAAAACATACAAAGTCGTACGTGCACACAAAATTGACCCAAAATATTAAACTAAAAATCCGACGAAACTAACAACATTAACAAATTAACACAACTAACAAATTAACAAAACCAACAAAACTAGCAAAACCAAAGAATACTCCCCCCCCCCCATACTTAAACAACACATTGTCCTCAATGTAGCACAATTAAAAGATTAAAAACAATTAAATCATCAAAGAGAATCGGACAAGTGTAATAAAAGCAAAGAAGGAGATAGGAAAAGAAAAACTCCCTAAGTCATGGTGGAGGAAGAGTAGGGTGGAGTAAGGAAGTCTCTTCCACCACTACGTCCACTAAAGAAGGGTTCGTGAGGAATGGCTTAAGTCGATGTCCGTTGACCTTGAAGCTCTTGTTTGTGGAGTCGCTTTTGATCTCAACTGTACCATAAGGAAAAACATTAGTAACAACAAAAGGACCAATCCACTTAGACCTCAACTTACCACTCATGAGTCCAAGCCTAGAATTATACAATAACACTTTTTGCCCAACCACGAAGTCTTTTTTAACTATCATACTATCATGGAACTTCTTGGTCTTTTCTTTGTAGAACTTGGCATTCTCGTAGGCTTCTAGGCGGATTTCATCTAACTCACTCAGTTGCAACTTCCTTTCCTCGCCAGCTTGATCCATAGAGAAGTTGCAAGTCTTCACTGCCCAGTATGCTTTGTGCTCAATTTCCACTAGAAGATGACATGCTTTTCCAAAGACAACCCGATAAGGAGACATTCCTATGGGTGCTTTGTAGGCAGTCCGATGTGCCCATAGAGCATCATCAAGCCTGGTACTCCAATCTTTCCTGCTTGGCTGCACAATCTTCTCTAGAATTCTCTAGATTTCCCTGTTAGAAATTTCTGCCTGTCCATTAGTCTGGGGGTGGTATGGTGTGGATACCCGGTGTACCACCCCATACTTTTTAAGCAGGGCATGCATTGTCCTGTTGCAAAAATGGGTTCCTTGATCACTAACAATTGCTTTAGGTACTCCAAACCTGCAAAACAGATTAGACCTGACAAAGTCTGCCACAACTTTAGCATCATTAGTTCTAGTGGGCTTGGCTTCCACCCATTTTGAAACATAGTCAACTGCAAGGAGAATGTAAACATAACCAAAAGAGACAGGAAAAGGACCCATGAAATCTATACCCCAGACATCAAACACCTCACAAAATAGCATAGGTTGTTGAGGCATTTGTTGTCGCCATGTAAGTGTATTTCCTGCTCTCTGACACAGCTCACAAGTGCTGCAGAACTTCCACGCATCTTTAAAGATGGTGGGCCAATAAAAACCACAATCAAGCACTTTGCGAGCTGTCCATTGAACACCCAGATGACCTCCCGGTGCGGAAGAATGACAGAACTGCAGGACTGAGTCAGTCTCATGATCTGGAATGCACCGTCTAATGACCTGATCACTGCACAATTTCCACAAGTAGGGGTCATCCCAAATAAAATGCTTAGCATCACTTTTAATTTTATCTTTTTGGGCCTTAGATGCTAAGGGAGGAAAAACAGAGGCAACTAAATAATTGACAATGTTAGCAAACCAGGGAGTAGAAAGAGAGTCAGAAATACTATACAATATATACAAATGATCATCCGGGAAATCATCCCGAATAGGTGAATCTGCATCAGAGACACGTTCGATCCGACTCAAATGATCAGCAACTAGATTTTGTGCTCCGCTCCTATCACGGATCTCCAAGTCAAACTCTTGGAGCCATAGCATCCATCGGATCAACCTAGGCTTAGAATCAGCCTTCTTCAACAAGTACTTTAGAGCTGCATGGTCAGTATAAACAATAATGCGAGTACCAAGCAAATAAGATCGAAATTTTTCAAGAGCAAAAACTATGGCTAGAAGCTCTTTCTCAGTAGTAGTATAATTTGCTTGGGCAGCATCTAAAGTCCTAGAAGCATAATATATCACCCTGGGCAATTTATCAATTTTCTGAGCAAGGACAGCCCCCAATGCATAATTTGATGCATCACACATAAGCTCAAAAGGGGCTGTCCAGTCGGGTGCCTGGATGATGGGGGTGGTAGTCAGCGCTCTTTTGAGGCAATCAAAAGCCTCTTTGCATCTGTCATTAAAGTCAAACTCCCCCTCCTTTTGCAACAAGTTGGACAATGGAAGGGCTACTTTGCTAAAATCCCTTATAAAGCGCCTGTAGAATCCTGCATGACCAAGAAAAGATCGCACCTCTCGCACACAAGAGGGGTAAGGCAATTGTGAAATAACAGAAATTTTTGCAGGATCTACTTCAATACCCTTATTGGAAATAATGTGGCCTAAAACTATACCTTGCTCAACCATAAAATGACATTTTTCAAAATTTAGAACAAGATTAGTTTCAATGCATCTATTCAAAACTTTTTCCAAACTATTCAAACAACCATCAAAAGAGGATCCATATACAGTGAAATCATCCATGAACACCTCTATGCAATTTTCTAAAAAATCACTGAAAATACTAATCATGCACCGCTGGAAGGTACCAGGGGCATTGCACAGGCCGAAAGGCATCCTCCTATAGGCAAAAGTGCCGAAGGGGCAGGTGAATGTGGTCTTTTCCTGATCCTCAGGAGCAATAGTAATTTGCATATAACCAGAAAAACCATCAAGGAAACAGTAGTGGGATTTACCTGCCAGGCGTTCAAGCATCTGGTCAATGAATGGCAGGGGAAAATGGTCCTTTTTGGTAACCTGGTTCAGCCTCCTATAATCAATGCAGACTCTCCAACTGTTCTGCACCCGAGTAGGAATTAGCTCCTCCTTCTCATTTTTTTATCACTGTGAGGCCGGTCTTCTTCGGGACTACCTGGACGGGACTCACCCATTGGCTGTCAGAGATAGGATAAATGATTCCAGCTTGCAAAAGCTTCGTTATCTCCTTCTTCACTACATCAAGAATCACCGGGTTGAGTCTTCTCTGTGACTGTCTTACTGGTTTAGCTCCATCCTCTAAATTTATTCAATGCATACATGTGGATGGGCTAATACCAGGAATGTCCGCCAGGGTCCAGCCTATAGCCTTCTTATGCTTCTTGAGAACTGACAACAACTTCTCCTCTTGCTCATCAGCAAGGGAGGCAGATATAATCACTGGAAAACTCTTGCTATCATCCAAGTAAGCGTATTTTAAATTTGATGGCAAAGGCTTCAATTCTGGTGTGGTCGGCTGGACAGTGGTAGAAGGGGATGGTTTCTCAGCCTTTACCTCATAAAGAAAGTCAGAGGTATGTGTACTTCCTGAAACATGGTTAGTCCTATCTGACTCTATAAAATCAATCTCAAGAGGTAAAACACCACCACCAGGCATGCAATCAATATCACTCTCAGATTCACTCTCAGCATCAAATTCAGACATATGATCAAGTACAATTTCAGACTCAATGCATGAAGAGTGAGAGGCATGCAGATTAGAATAAAGATCAGTCATGTATTCATCAACAACATGGTCAATTATTTCAACACGAAATACAGAAAGATCTTCAGATGGGTATTTCATAGCATCCAGAATATTAAAATGAACAGTTATGTCACCAAATTCCATAGACAGTGTGCCTGCATAAACATCTATCTTAGTTCTAGCAGTTTTCATAAAGGGTCTGCCTAGAATGATGGGAACTGATCCTTGAGAAAATCCATCTTCCATATTCAAAATATAAAAATCAACAGGGAAAATCAGTTCACCAACTCTAACTAAGACATCTTCTATGAAACCAACAGGGTAGGCAACACTTCTATTAGATAAATGAATTACCACATCAGTTGACTGCAAGGGGCCTAGAGATAGAGAATTAAAAATAGACAGAGGCATAACACTAACAGAAGCTCCTAAATCTAGCATGGCATTGTCAAACTTACTATTCCCTATGATACAAGGTATGCTGAATGTACCTGGATCTTTGCATTTTTCAGGAATTTGAGGAACAGATTTACCAATCAATGCGGAGACATTTCTGCCCATGCTAATCCGTTCACTTCCTTTAAGCTTCCGCTTATTAGTGCACAACTCCTTCAAGAATTTGGCATATCTTGGAATTTGCTTTATCGCATCCAACAGAGGTATGTTTACCTCTACTTTTCTAAACGTTTCCAAGATCTCTTTCTCTGCCTCTTCCATTTTTTTGTTGGAAACTGCTCTTGGAGGGAATGGAAGAGGGGGAATGTGCTGCTTCTGCAATTCAGAATTACCTGTGGAAGAAGATTCACCTGCACAGAAATTGTTAGGTAAATTTTTGTCATCACCTTTTTCTGGAATAGAGTGAAGTTTGGCAGGTTCATTTGCAGATGAGGACGGTGCTACGGGTTGAGGTCCTTGACATTGCTTTCCCGACCTCAATGAAATGGCACTGACATTTTTGGGATTTTGGACAGCTTAAGAAGGCAGCTTGTCAGAATTCTGGGACTGTTGTTGATTCAATTGGGTAGCCAATTGTCCCATCTGATTGGTTAAGCTCTGAATGGAGGCTCTGGTCTCTTGCTGAAACTGCATGTTCTGCATAGTCATTTGCCTCACAAGTTCTTCAAGGGAAGGTTGTGGAGGGGCCTCAACTGTTGGCTGTTTCTGGGGTTGTTGCTGTTGTTGGATTGGTGGAGGAATGTATGGTCTGCTTGGGCCAGCAGCATTTTGGAAGGAAGGAGCAGGCTGCTGTTGTTGTTGCTGAGGGCTGGACCATCTGAGGTTAGGGTGATTCCTCCATCCAGGGTTGTATCTGTTGCTGGAGAGGTCATAATTGTTCTGCTGTGGTTGATTTTGCTGCTGAGGTTGAGGAGGTCTATTGTAAATATTTGCAGCATAAGCTTCAGGCTGCTCAATTGCTCCAGGTTGCTGCATGGAAGGGCAAAGGTCTGTATGGTCGTCAGCAGAGGAGCACAAACCACAAACCCTTGCAACAGGTACAGATTTCTGATTCAAGGCCAGCTGGGTTACCAAGTTAACCAATGCATCCAGTTTGCCTTCAAGCTTCTTAGTTTCAGATGATGCAGATGGGTTTGTAGCTACCTCATGCACTCCTCTAATGACTATGGCATCATTTCTGGCGCTAAACTGCTGGGAGTTGGAAGCCATCTTCTCAATTAAATTTCTAGCTTCAGCAGGAGTCATGTCTCCAAGGGCTCCACCACTGGCATCATCTATCATACTTCTCTCCATATTACTGAGTCCTTCATAAAAATATTGGAGAAGAAGCTGTTCTGAAATCTGATGGTGGGGGCAACTGGCACATAGTTTCTTAAATCTCTCCTAGTACTCATACAGGCTCTCTCCACTGAGTTGTCTAATACCTGAGATATCCTTCCTGATGGCTGTGGTCCTGGAAGCAGGGAAAATTTTTTCTAAGAATACTCTCTTAAGGTCATCCCAGCTCGTGATGGACCTTGGAGCAAGGTAATACAGCCAGTCCTTTGCCACTCCCTCTAATGAATGAGGAAAAGCCTTCAGAAATATGTGATCCTCTTGGACATCTGGGGGTTTCATGGTTGAGCAGACAATGTGAAATTCTTTCAAATGTTTGTGCGGGTCTTCACCTGCAAGGCCATGAAACTTTGGAAGCAAATGAATCAGTCCAGTTTTAAGAACATATGGGACATCCTCATCAGGGTATTGGATGCACAAGCTTTCGTAGGTGAAATCAGGTGCAGCCATTTCCCTTAGAGTCCTCTCACGGGGTGGAGGTTGTGCCATGTTCTCAGAATGTGCAAAATCAGAATGCTCAGAATCAGAATGCTCAAAATTATAATGCTCAAGATCAGGATGTTCAAAATCACCAATAACAGAATGCACAGATTCACCAGTTATGGAATGCTCAGAATGATCAAAAGGTATAAAATGATGCCTAACTAATCTATGAAATGTCCTATCTATCTCAAGATCAAAGGGTTGTAAGTCAGATGGATTGCCTCTAGTCATACACTACATTCAGCATGCACACAACTAGTTGCCTTATCATGTAAATAAAGGTGTAGGTTTGAACTACAGCTACCCTCAAATGATATCCAAATGACTTGAAATTTTGTGTCAACCTTATAAAATGATGAGAAGATAGCACAAAAAATTTCAGACAAAAATTCAAAGTCTAACTATGAAAGCTAAAAATGGTAAGTTAAGAAAAATAAGTGAATAAAACTTGAAAAATAAAAAACTTTTGACAGAATCGCTTTTTTTGGACGATGGAGACCTCAGCCGGCCAATGGCCTGCTACCACGGCGTAGGAAATTTTTTTCTACCCCAAATGCATATATAATAATTGTGATTCTGATAACCGGAGCAAAAGTTATGGCCGTTTGAAGTTTTGACAAACACAAAATTTGCTAGTTTTTTGGAACTTTCAAATCTGACCAAACTAAAGGCTCTAGCTATTTTTCCCACAAAATATGGATTAAAAGAAGTTAGCACAAAAAAATTCAGCCAAAAATAACAACCCTAGCTACTAAAACAAAAAATCTCAAATAATTCAGCATGGGTGGTCGCTAAAATCCGTCTCTAATTGATTTCTACTACTACTCTGTTTTTGCCGCAAGCACAATCTTCACAGCAAAACACCCAAGACTGAAACAGGGGAAACGCTTAATGGAAAAACTGAAACAGAACACACATTAAACAAAATACCAGGACACTAAACAACACTAACACACATACTAACACAATACTAACAATTTAAACATAAAACACGAAAGGATTAAACACACAACACTAGCTAGCTATTATGAACCTTTGGACACTGCTCCCCGGCAACGGCACCAAATTTGATCGAGGTTGTACCTGAATCAAATAAACATGAAAATGCAGTAACTAGGAAGTGATCCTAGGTCGTTTCCCAACGAGCAGTGACAAACCAAATGTTCATAATATACTTGCAGTAACAGTAACGATTGGGGGGGGGTTGTTTGTTTTGGGATTAAAGAGCAGAACAAGTAAACTGGAATACGAAATTACTAATATTAAAAACGGGTTGTTTCCTTTGATTCAGAAGCCATTCTCTTATCCTGGGTTATGGAGAATTCGTCCCTAACAGTCAACCACTTAATCCAACCCTATTTCAATTTACTAAGCGAAAATCAACTTAGGGTTGTCAATACGTGATTAGGTACCACATACACCAGTTAGCCCTTCATCCATTAAGCATGAACGCAAGTTAGGCTCAGAGGCAATTAATCGAACACGAAGCGTGCACTGATTAATATTCACGAATTTGGGATAACTGGTGAAGGGAAAACTGCCAGGGAACCACATTACAAGCGAACCCTCAAAGAGAGTTGGGCTTCGTCCTCAAAAGGAAACAACACCAGAAAATCCAGCCTTCAATGGATTCAAACAGAAAACGCAAATGAAACATGAAGCAGAAACGTAAATGAACAAAAACGTAAATGAACAGAAACGTAGATGAAACAGAAACGTAAATGAGAGTAGAAGAAGAAGCAAGAACGAAATTGTAATTAGAAACAGAAAACGTAAAATTGCATTACATGAACAATAGCATTAAGCAGAAAAACGAAAACCCTAAAACAAAAGCTCTGAATAATGAATAGCATAACATAATACCTTGCACGAATCCCAAGGCTGCTATTTAAAAAGAGTCACTCAAAGTCACTGGGCCCTATTACAATACTCTGGCCCAAAACGAAATAAACATTGAACAACATAAAATAAAATTGCGAAATTTCCTAATTAGAAATTAACTAAGGTAAGCGCTGCTTTATTTGCCCTCTTCAAGTCCATAACCAAAATCCGGATTAAGCCCAATGTTTCATTAATTCCTGAAATTAGATTAAAAACATCAAATTAGCTAAATGAGCCCAAATAATAAAACTGCCTGATTAATTGACAATTAAGACCAATCAGTACTTAAAATGGTGCAAAAAGGGTTTAGAAAATAGAAGAAAATGATGGCACATCATTGTCGTTTGATTTTTCTCAGAGCTTCTGATCTGAATTTCAAGCGTCTCGATATACTACGGGACACAATCAGACATCTGAGTTTCAATTTCGTGTGTGTCAATATATTATAGGACTCTATCGGACATCCGAGTTAAAAGTTATTGTCGTTTGAATTTGCTAAATGATTTTGTTATCAATTACAAGCGTCTAGATATATTACGGGACACAATCGGACATCTGAGTAAAAAGTTATTGTCATTTTAATTTGCTAAAAGATTCTGTTATCAATTACAAGCGTCTCGATATATTACGGGACACAGTCGGACATTCGAGCAAAAGGTTATTGCCGTTTGAATTTGCTGAGAGCTTTTGTTTTCAATTTCGAGCATCTCGATATATTATGAGACTCAATCATACATCGGAGTAAAAAGTTATTGTCATTAGAAATTTCTTCGAGCTTCCGTTATCAATTATGAGCATCTTGATATATTACGGGATTATTTCGTAGATCCGAGTGAAAAGTTACTGTCGTTTGATTTTGCTCAGAGCTTCTATTATGAATTTCGAGCATCTCGATATATTACGGGACACTATCGGACATCCGAGTAAAAGGTTATTGTCGTTTGAATTTGCTTAGAGCTTTTGTTTTCAATTTTGAGCGTCTCGATATATTATGGGACTCAATCGGACATCTGAGTTAAAAGTTTGTCGCAACATGCCCTTTTGCGAGCGAGCGAGGCGAGGCTCACGGGTGCGCTTTCCAAAGGAGGAAAGATGCGCGGAGTCGCCACCAACGTTTATTTGTTGTAAAACGTCGGTAAAAACTGAAGGAAACCGGTCAAAACGAAAATTCTAAGTTCGGGAGTTGTATTTACGTTTGAGGAAGGTATTAGCACCTCTCACGTTTGACGTCGACAAAAGTGGGGCTTTTGCTCCTACGTACCCTCCATCGAAGAGGAAATCAGACCTACGTAGTTCTTTCTTAGGAGTGAATCAAGTGATTCTTTTTACTTGAAAGGCGATCATTTTAAGGCGTTGGACCTTAAAAATGATCCATTTACTTGATAAGGAAAACTGAAATGATAAACTTTCAAACCCTATTTAGTGACCTTTTTTGTGGACGAGCTTGACTAGGCGAGTTGATTTTAGCCTTAGTTTCCCTTTAGTTATTAGTCAATTCGATTAAGAATGAGAAATCCCAAAGAGAAAACGTTGGATTGATTTTTCGCTATATTTTACTGAAAGGTATTTTTTGATTATTATATTATTATTTTACCTCCTTTTTTGATTTCCAATGTGGTTACGGCACGACTGAACGGTCGAAATTCATTTTAACAGAAATTAACGGATATTACAAATCAAATGATCGGTGGAAATTTATTTTATTTTTTGATTTAGGCGAGAAATGACTTAAATAAATGACTGAAGCACGTCAAAAGGGTGTATGGAAAGTAAATGAAAACGAGAATAAAAATACATGAAACAAAATGGGGACCACCATGGGTACATAGAATGAATTGAAAAGCTCGGTTTGAGGTACTTACCAGTTGAAGACTGAAGAAAACGAAGAACGAACGATGAATGTCGAAGAACGGTTGAAAACCTTCGCGTAATTACTCACGGAAAGTTACGGAAACGTTACGGAAGCGCCTCGGCTTGGATTTTCTTTACGGAAACAATTTTCCTCAGCAAATTTAAGAGAATACGAAGTGCCAAGAAGGATGAACCCCTTTCCTCTTCACTCCTTCCCCTATTTATAGCAACATAGGGGAGGCGCTTGCAACCCAGCTCGCCCAGGCGAGCAAGGTTGCTTCCTCCAGAAGCAACCGCCTTCTGGAGGAAGAAACTGGAAGGCCCAAGTGGGTCTGATTGCTATTTGTACCCCCATTTTTACCAAATGCACCCCTTCTACTTTTTTTGGTAATTCTTTTCCCGTAACGTTACGAAACTTTACGAATTTCGTAACGAAACCTATTTTCTTTCCGTAAGGTTACGAATCCGCACGGATCATTTATTTACTCTTTTCTAGCTTTCGAAGAAGTTATGGAAACTCACGGATTGCGCAAAAACACCTCCTTTTGGTTTCCGTCACATTACAGAATTTCACGGATCGCGTAAGCCTGCTCCCTTTTGTTTTCTGTCATGTCTCGGGACTTCACATATTGTGAAACAAAGGATGCCAAGTATCTCAAAGCGGCCGATCAAGGGTTGCATATCATCAAGTAATAATCCCCGGACGAAATTAGGGTATGACAAAGTTATTGTCGTTTGATTTTGTTCAGAGCTTCTTTTATGAATTTTGAGCGTCTCGATATATTACGAGACTCAATCGGGCATCCAAGTAAAAAGTTATTGTCATTAGAAATTTATCAGAGCTTCAGTTATCAATTACGAGGATCTCGATATATTACAGGATTCATTCGGACATCCGAGTAAAAAGTTATTGTCGTTTGATTTTGCTCAGAGCTTCTATTCTGAATTTCGAGCGTCTCGATATATTACGGGACACAATCAGACATCCGAGTAAAATGTTATTGTCGTTTGAATTTGCTGAGAGCTTTTGTTTTCAATTTCAAGCATATCGATATATTTTGAGACTCAATCGGACATCCGAGTAAAAAGTTATTGTCGTTTGAAATTTTTCAGAGCTTCCGTTATCAATTATGAGCATCTCGATATATTACGGGATTCATTGGTACATCCGAGTTAAAAGTTATTGTCGTTTATTTTTGTTCAGAGCTTCTATTCTGAATTTCGAGCGTCTCGATATATTACGAGACACAATTAGACTTACGAGTAAAAAGTTATTGTCGTTTGAAAGCAATAAGAGGCAAGCAAAGATAAAACACTGATTTCGTCCGTCTTGCCCTTTCCGTGATTAGTCTATGACGACTCTCGTCTCTACTCCTTCTTTTTTCGCACAACACAAAACAAAATACAAACAACAAAAAAAAACAACAATATTATAATATACATATGCACGTTTGGCAAAGGAATCAATCGGGAAAATAACAAAGATCACATTTCTCAGTCAAGAGGATCCGTACTTGACGATGAAAAACCCTGGAGAATAGAGGATTACACTAGAGGGTCCTCACTAGTCAATCATGAAGCATAGCTCCAAACTCTTTGGGTGGAGGATGCATGAACGAAAACACAATTCATGGGGCTCCGAAAAAAAGGCGAGAATGGAGGATTGCACTACAAGGTCCTCAGTAGTCAATCATGAAACATAGCTCCAAACTCTTTGGGTGGAGGATACATGAACGAAAACGCAATTCATGGGGCTCCGAAAAAAAAGGCGAGAATGGAGGATTGCACTAGAGGGTCCTCACTAGTCAATCATGAAGAAGAGCTCCAAACTCTTTGGTGGAGGATGCATGAACGAAAACGCAATTCATGGGTCTCCGAAAAAAAGGCGAGGATGGAGCATTGCACTAGAGGGTCCTCACTAGTCAATCATGAAGCATAGCTCCAAACTCTTTGGGTGGAGGATGCATAAACGAAAACGCAATTCATGGGGCTCCGAAAAAAAAGGCGAGAATGGAGGATTGCACTAGAGGGTCCTCACTAGTCAATCATGAAGCGTAGCTCCAAACTCTTTGGGTGGAGGATGCATGAACGAAAACGCAATTCATGGGGCTCCGAAAAAAAGGCGAGAATGGAGGATTGCACTAGAGGGTCCTCACTAGTCAATCATGAAGAAGAGCTCCAAACTCTTTGGTGGAGGATGCATGAACGAAAACACAATTCATTGGTCTACGAAAAAAAGGCGAGAATGGAGGATTGCACTAGAGGGTCCTCACTAGTCAATCACGAAGCATAGCTCCAAACTATTTCGTGGAGGATGCATGAACGAAAACGCAATTCATGGGGCTCCGAAAAAAAAGGCGAGAATGGAGGATTGCACTAGAGGGTCCTCACTAGTCAATCATGAAGCATAGCTCCAAACTCTTTGGGCGGAGGATGCATGAACGAAAACGCAATTCATGGGGCTCCGAAAAAAAGGCGAGAATGGAGGATTGCACTAGAGGGTCCTCACTAGTCAATCATGAAGCGTAGCTCCAAACTCTTTGGGTGGAGGATGCATGAACGAAAACGCAATTCATGGGGCTCCGAAAAAAAGGCGAGAATGGAGGATTGCACTAGAGGGTCCTCACTAGTCAATCATGAAGCGTAGCTCCAAACTCTTTGGGTGGAGGATGCATGAACGAAAACGCAATTCATGGGGCTCCGAAAAAAAGGCGAGAATGGAGGATTGCACTAGAGGGTCCTCACTAGTCAATCATGAAGCATAGCTCCAAACTCTTTGGGCGGAGGATGCATGAACGAAAACGCAATTCATGGGGCTCCGAAAAAAAGGCGAGAATGGAGGATTGCACTAGAGGGTCCTCACTAGTCAATCATGAAGAAGAGCTCCAAACTCTTTGGGTGGAGGATGCATGAACGAAAACGCAATTCATGGGGCTCCGAAAAAAAGTCGAGAATGGAGGATTGCACTAGAGGGTCCTCACTAGTCAATCATGAAGAAGAGCTCCAAACTCTTTGGTGGAGGATGCATGAACGAAAACGCAATTCATGGGTCTCCGAAAAAAAGGCGAGAATTGAGGATTGCACTAGAGGGTCCTCACTAGTCAATCACGAAGCATAGCTCCAAACTATTTCGTGGAGGATGCATGAACGAAAATGCAATTCATGGGACTCCGAAAAAAAGGCGAGAATGGAGGATTGCACTAGAGGGTCCTCACTAGTCAATCACGAAGCATAGCTCTAAACTATTTCGTGGAGGATGCATGAACGAAAACGCAATTTATGGGGCTCCGAAAAAAAGGCGAGAATGGAGGATTGCACTAGAGGGTCCTCACTAGTCAATCATGAAGCATAGCTCCAAACTCTTTGGGTGGAGGATGCATGAACGAAAACGCAATTCATAGGGCTCCGAAAAAAAGTCGAGAATGGCGGATTGCACTAGAGGGTCCTCACTAGTCAATCATGAAGAAGAGCTCCAAACTCTTTGGTGGAGGATGCATGAACGAAAAAGCAATTCATTGGTCTACGAAAAAAAGGCGAGAATTGAGGATTGCACTAGAGGGTCCTCACTAGTCAATCATGAAGCGTAGCTCCAAACTCTTTGGGTGGAGGATGCATGAACGAAAACGCAATTCATGGGGCTCCGAAAAAAAGGCGAGAATGGAGGATTGCACTAGAGGGTCCTCACTAGTCAATCATGAAGCATAGCTCCAAACTCTTTGGGTGGAGGATGCATGAACGAAAATGCAATTCATGGGACTTCAAAAAAAAGCCGAGAATGGAGGATTGCACTAGAGGGTCCTCACTAGTCAATCATGAACCATAGCTCCAAACTCTTTGGTGGAGGATGCATGAACAAAAACGCAATTAATGGGTCTCCGAAAAAAAGGCGAGAATGGAGGATTGCACTAGAGGGTCCTCACTAGTCAATCATGAAGCGTAGCTCCAAACTCTTTGGGTGGAGGATGCATGAACGAAAACGCAATTCATGGGGCTCCGAAAAAAAGACGAGGATGGAGGATTGCCCTAGAGGGTCCTTACTAGTCAATCATGAAGGATAGCTCCAAACTCTTTTTTGGAGGATGCATGAACAAAAACGCAATTCATGGGGCTCCGAAAAAAAGGCGAGAATGGAGGATTGCACTAGAGGGTCCTTACTAGTCAATCATGAAGCATAGCTCCAAACCCTTTGGTGGAGGATGCATGAACGAAAACGCAATTCATGGGGCTCCGAAAAAAAGGCGAGAATGGAGGATTGCACTAGAGGGTCCTCACTAGTCAATCATGAAGCATGGCTCCAAACTCTTTGGTGGAGGATGCATGAATGAAAACGCAATTCATGGGGCTCCGAAAAAAAGGCGAGAATGGAGGATTGCACTAGAGGGTCCTTAGTAGTCAATCATGAAGCATAGCTCCAAACCCTTTGGTGGAGGATGCATGAACGAAAATGCAATTCATGGGGCTCCAAAAAAAAGGCGAGAATGGAGGATTGCACTTGAGGATCCTCACTAGTTAATCATGAAGCATAGCTCCAAACTCTTTGGGTGGAGGATGCATGAACGAAAATGCAATTCATGGGGCTCCAAAAAAAAGGCGAGAGTGGAGGATTGCACTAGAGGGTCCTCACTAGTCAATCATGAAGAAGAGCTCCAAACTCTTTGGTGGAGGATGCATGAACGAAAACGCAATTCATTGGTCTACGAAAAAAAGGCGAGAATGGAGGATTGCACTAGAGGGTCCTCACTAGTCAATCACGAAGCATAGCTCCAAACTATTTCGTGGAGGATGCATGAACGAAAACGCAATTCATGGGGCTCCGAAAAAAAGGCGAGAATGGAGGATTGCACTAGAGGGTCCTCACTAGTCAATCATGAAGCATAGCTCCAAACTCTTTGGGTGGAGGATGCATGAACGAAAATGCAATTCATGGGACTCCGAAAAAAAGGCGAGAATGGAGGATTGCAGTAGAGGGTCCTCACTAGTCAATCACGAAGCATAGCTCCAAACTATTTCGTGGAGGATGCATGAACGAAAACGCAATTCATGGGGCTCCGAAAAAAAGGCGAGAATGCAGGATTGCACTAGAGGGTCCTCACTAGTCAATCATGAAGCATAGCTCCAAACTCTTTGGGCGGAGGATGCATGAACGAAAACGCAATTCATGGGGCTCCGAAAAAAAGGCTAGAATGGAGGATTGCACTAGAGGGTCCTCACTTGTCAATCATGAAGAAGAGCTCCAAACTCTTTGGTGGAGGATGCATGAACGAAAACGCAATTCATGGGTCTCCGAAAAAAAGGCGAGAATTGAGGATTGCACTAGAGGGTCCTCACTAGTCAATCATGAAGCATGGCTCCAAACTCTTTGGTGGAGGATGCATGAATGAAAACGCAATTCATGGGGCTCCGAAAAAAAGGCGAGAATGGAGGATTGCACTAGAGGGTCCTCACTAGTCAATCATGAACCATAGCTCCAAACTCTTTGGTGGAGGATGCATGAACAAAAACGCAATTCATGGGTCTCCGAAAAAAAGGCGAGAATGGAGGATTGCACTAGAGGGTCCTCACTAGTCAATCATGAAGCATGGCTCCAAACTCTTTGGTGGAGGATGCATGAACGAAAATGCAATTCATGGGGCTCCAAAAAAAAGGCAAGAATGGAGGATTGCACTAGAGGATCCTCACTAGTTAATCATGAAGCATAGCTCCAAACCCTTTGGTGGAGGATGCATGAACGAAAATGCAATTCATGGGGCTCCAAAAAAAAGGCGAGAATGGAGGATTGCACTAGAGGATCCTCACTAGTTAATCATGAAGCATAGCTCCAAACTCTTTGGGTGGAGGATGCATGAACGAAAATGCAATTCATGGGGCTCCGAAAAAAAGGCGAGAATGGAGGATTGCACTAGAGGGTCCTCACTAGTCAATCATGAAGCATAGCTCCAAACCCTTTGGTGGAGGATGCATGAACGAAAACACAATTCATGGGGCTCCGAAAAAAAGGCGAGAATGGAGGATTGCACTAGAGGGTCCTCACTAGTCAATCATGAAGCATGGCTCCAAACTCTTTGGTGGAGGATGCATGAACGAAAACGCAATTCATGGGGCTCCGAAAAAAAGGCGAGAATGGAGGATTGCACTAGAGGGTCCTCACTAGTCAATCATGAAGCATAGCTCCAAACTCTTTGGGTGGAGGATGCATGAACGAAAAAGCAATTCATGGGGCTCCGAAAAAAAGGCGAGAATGGAGGATTGCACTAGAGGGTCCTCACTAGTCAATCATGAAGCATAGCTCCAAACTCTTTGGGTGGAGGATGCATGAACGAAAATGCAATTCATGGGACTCCGAAAAAAGGCGAGAATGGAGGATTGCACTAGAGGGTCCTCACTAGTCAATCACGAAGCATAGCTCCAAACTATTTCGTGGAGGATGCATGAACGAAAACGCAATTCATGGGGCTCCGAAAAAAAGGCGAGAATGGAGGATTGCACTAGAGGGTCCTCACTAGTCAATCATGAAGCATAGCTCCAAACTCTTTGGGCGGAGGATGCATTAACGAAAACGCAATTCATGGGGCTCCGAAAAAAAGACGAGGATGGAGGATTGCCCTAGAGGGTCCTTACTAGTCAATCATGAAGGATAGCTCCAAACTCTTTTGTGGAGGATGCATGAACAAAAACGCAATTCATGGGGCTCCGAAAAAAAGGCGAGAATTGAGGATTGCACTAGAGTGTCCTCACTAGTCAATCATGAAGCATAGCTCCAAACTCTTTGGGTGGAGGATGCATGAACGAAAATGCAATTCATGGGGCTCCGAAAAAAAGGCGAGAATGGAGGATTGCACTAAAGGGTCCTCAGTAGTCAATCATGAAGCATAGCTCCAAACTCTTTGGGTGTAGGATGCATGAACGAAAACGCAATTCATGGGGCTCCGAAAAAAAGGTGAGGATGGAGGATTGCACTAGAGGGTCCTTACTAGTCAATCATGAAGCATAGCTCCAAACTCTTTGGGTGGAGGATGCATGAACGAAAATGCAATTCATGGGGCTCCGAAAAAAAGGCGAGAATGGAGGATTGCACTAGAGGGTCCTCACTAGTCAATCATGAAGCATAGCTCCAAACTCTTTGGGTGGAGGATGCATGAACTAAAACGCAATTCATGGGGCTCCGAAAAAAAGGCGAGAATGGAGGATTGCACTAGAGGGTCCTCACTAGTGAATCATGAAGCATAGCTCCAAACCCTTTGGTGGAGGATGCATGAACGAAAACACAATTCATGGGGCTCCGAAAAAAAGGCGAGAATGGAGGATTGCACTAGAGGGTCCTCACTAGTCAATCATGAAGCATGGCTCCAAACTCTTTGGTGGAGGATGCATGAACGAAAACGCAATTCATGGGGCTCCGAAAAAATGACGAGGATGGAGGATTGCCCTAGAGGGTCCTTACTAGTCAATCATGAAGGATAGCTCCAAACTCTTTTGTGGAGGATGCATGAACAAAAACGCAATTCATGGGGCTCCGAAAAAAAGGCGAGAATTGAGGATTGCACTAGAGTGTCCTCACTAGTCAATCACGAAGCATAGCTCCAAACTCTTTGGGTGGAGGATGCATGAACGAAAATGCAATTCATGGGGCTCCGAAAAAAAGGCGAGAATGGAGGATTGCACTAAAGGGTCCTCAGTAGTCAATCATGAAGCATAGCTCCAAACTCTTTGGGTGTAGGATGCATGAACGAAAACGCAATTCATGGGGCTCCGAAAAAAAGGCGAGGATGGAGGATTGCACTAGAGGGTCCTCACTAGTCAATCATGAAGCATAGCTCCAAACTCTTTGGTGGAGGATGCATGAACGAAAACGCAATTCATGGGGCTCCGAAAAAAAGGCGAGTATGGAGGATTGCACAAGAGGGTCCTCACTAGTCAATCATGAAGCATAGCTCCAAACTCTTTGGGTGGAGGATGCATGAACGAAAACGCAATTCATGGGGCTCCGAAAAAAAGGCGAGAATGGAGGATTGCACTAAAGGGTCCTCAGTAGTCAATCATGAAGCATAGCTCCAAACTCTTTGGGTGTAGGATGCATGAACGAAAACGCAATTCATGGGGCTCCGAAAAAAAGGTGAGGATGGAGGATTGCACTAGAGGGTCCTTACTAGTCAATCATGAAGCATAGCTCCAAACTCTTTGGGTGGAGGATGCATGAACGAAAATGCAATTCATGGGGCTCCGAAAAAAAGGCGAGAATGGAGGATTGCACTAGAGGGTCCTCACTAGTCAATCATGAAGCATAGCTCCAAACTCTTTGGGCGGAGGATGCATGAACGAAAACGCAATTCATGGGGCTCCGAAAAAAAGGCGAGAATGGAGGATTGCACTAGAGGGTCCTCACTAGTGAATCATGAAGCATAGCTCCAAACCCT
Source organism: Glycine soja (assembly GCF_004193775.1). Taxonomy (NCBI): domain Eukaryota; kingdom Viridiplantae; phylum Streptophyta; class Magnoliopsida; order Fabales; family Fabaceae; genus Glycine; species Glycine soja. Next base: position 2,771 of record NW_021144646.1, on the reverse strand, counting down.
TTGGTGGAGGATGCATGAACGAAAACACAATTCATGGGGCTCCGAAAAAAAGGCGAGAATGGAGGATTGCACTAGAGGGTCCTCACTAGTCAATCATGAAGCATGGCTCCAAACTCTTGGTGGAGGATGCATGAACGAAAACGCAATTCATGGGGCTCCGAAAAAAAGACGAGGATGGAGGATTGCCCTAGAGGGTCCTTACTAGTCAATCATGAAGGATAGCTCCAAACTCTTTTGTGGAGGATGCATGAACAAAAACGCAATTCATGGGGCTCCGAAAAAAAGGCGAGAATTGAGGATTGCACTAGAGTGTCCTCACTAGTCAATCATGAAGCATAGCTCCAAACTCTTTGGGTGGAGGATGCATGAACGAAAATGCAATTCATGGGGCTCCGAAAAAAAGGCGAGAATGGAGGATTGCACTAAAGGGTCCTCAGTAGTCAATCATGAAGCATAGCTCCAAACTCTTTGGGTGTAGGATGCATGAACGAAAACGCAATTCATGGGGCTCCGAAAAAAAGGCGAGGATGGAGGATTGCACTAGAGGGTCCTTACTAGTCAATCATGAAGCATAGCTCCAAACCCTTTGGTGGAGGATGCATGAACGAAAATGCAATTCATGGGGCTCCGAAAAAAAGGCGAGTATGGAGGATTGCACAAGAGGGTCCTCACTAGTCAATCATGAAGCATAGCTCCAAACTCTTTGGGTGGAGGATGCATGAACGAAAACGCAATTCATGGGGCTCCGAAAAAAAGGCGAGAATGGAGGATTGCACTAGAGGGTCCTCACTAGTGAATCATGAAGCATAGCTCCAAACCCTTTGGTGGAGGATGCATGAACGAAAACTCAATTCATAGGGCTCCGAAAAAAAGGCGAGAATTGAGGATTGCACTAGAGGGTCATCACTAGTCAATCATGAAGCATGGCTCCAAACTCTTTGGTGGAGGATGCATGAACGAAAACGCAATTCATGGGGCTCCGAAAAAAAGACGAGGATGGAGGATTGCCCTAGAGGGTCCTTACTAGTCAATCATGAAGGATAGCTCCAAACTCTTTTGTGGAGGATGCATGAACAAAAACGCATTTCATGGGGCTCCGAAAAAAAGGCGAGAATTGAGGATTGCACTAGAGTGTCCTCACTAGTCAATCATGAAGCATAGCTCCAAACTCTTTGGGTGGAGGATGCATGAACGAAAACGCAATTCATGGGGCTCCGAAAAAAAGGCGAGAATGGAGGATTGCACTAAAGGGTCCTCAGTAGTCAATCATGAAGCATAGCTCCAAACTCTTTGGGTGTAGGATGCATGAATGAAAACGCAATTCATGGGGCTCCGAAAAAAAGGCGAGAATGGAGGATTGCACTAGAGGGTCCTTACTAGTCAATCATGAAGCATAGCTCCAAACCCTTTGGTGGAGGATGCATGAACGAAAATGCAATTCATGGGGCTCCAAAAAAAAGGCGAGAATGGAGGATTGCACTAGAGGGTCCTCACTAGTGAATCATGAAGCATAGCTCCAAACCCTTTGGTGGAGGATGCATGAACGAAAATGCAATTCATGGGGCTCCGAAAAAAAGGCGAGAATGGAGGATTGCACTAAAGGGTCCTCAGTAGTCAATCATGAAGCATAGCTCCAAACTCTTTGGGTGTAGGATGCATGAACGAAAACGCAATTCATGGGGCTCCGAAAAAAAGGCGAGAATGGAGGATTGCAGTAGAGGGTCCTCACTAGTCAATCACGAAGCATAGCTCCAAACTATTTCGTGGAGGATGCATGAACGAAAACGCAATTCATGGGGCTCCGAAAAAAAGGCGAGAATGGAGGATTGCACTAGAGGGTCCTCACTAGTCAATCATGAAGCATAGCTCCAAACTCTTTGGGCGGAGGATGCATGAACGAAAACGCAATTCATGGGGCTCCGAAAAAAAGGCTAGAATGGAGGATTGCACTAGAGGGTCCTCACTTGTCAATCATGAAGATGAGCTCCAAACTCTTTGGTGGAGGATGCATGAACGAAAACGCAATTCATGGGTCTCCGAAAAAAAGGCGAGAATTGAGGATTGCACTAGAGGGTCCTCACTAGTCAATCATGAAGCATAGCTCCAAACTCTTTGGTGGAGATGCATGAATGAAAACGCAATTCATGGGGCTCCGAAAAAAAGCGAGAATGGAGGATTGCACTAGAGGGTCCTCACTAGTCAATCATGAACCATAGCTCCAAACTCTTTGGTGGAGGATGCATGAACAAAAACGCAATTCATGGGGTCTCCGAAAAAAAGGCGAGAATGGAGGATTGCACTAGAGGGTCCTCACTAGTCAATCATGAAGCATGGCTCCAAACTCTTTGGTGGAGGATGCATGAACGAAAATGCAATTCATGGGGCTCCAAAAAAAAGGCAAGAATGGAGGATTGCACTAGAGGATCCTCACTAGTTAATCATGAAGCATAGCTCCAAACCCTTTGGTGGAGGATGCATGAACGAAAATGCAATTCATGGGGCTCCAAAAAAAAGGCGAGAATGGAGGATTGCACTAGAGGATCCTCACTAGTTAATCATGAAGCATAGCTCCAAACTCTTTGGGTGGAGGATGCATGAACGAAAATGCAATTCATGGGGCTCCGAAAAAAAGGCGAGAATGGAGGATTGCACTAGAGGGTCCTCACTAGTCAATCATGAAGCATAGCTCCAAACCTTTGGTGGAGGATGCATGAACGAAAACACAATTCATGGGGCTCCGAAAAAAAAGGCGAGAATGGAGGATTGCACTA
>NW_021144645.1:0-32402 GCF_004193775.1 Glycine soja | reverse complement strand
TTTTAAGATTTGAAATATGTCTTCTTCAAACAAGTTCATTTTGTATTGTTTTTTCTTGATACATTAATAGGCATTTGGAAAATAAAATGATTAAATTTAATATATTAAGATATAAAAGGTATTTACGATTTCATCATTAAATATTTTATTTGAAACATTTTTTCTAAAAATTAAATAATTATTAAATGAAACACATTTAAATATATTCTTTTTCCCGTATTTAACATTTTAGTTTTCCTTAAGGGGGAGATTGTTAGCAGACAAGTTTTTCATTCCTGGAAAATATAATTCTACAAAAATCAATTCCTAGGTGTCATGATTCTGAGTAATGGCGCAAAATGTTGAGTAATGTGCAAAATGTTCAATTAGTCCTAATAAGTTTCCTGAGAATTAAAGATTCATGCAAAATATGTAACTAAAACTTTCTCTCCACCTTGGAAAGTTGAGTGTCTGCCCCTATTTGGAAATATTTTTTGTGGAAAAGTGAGCAAAAATTGATTATCCAAATTCCTAATAATATTTTTATTAATTGCATACCAAACACAAAAATCATAGTTTACCATTTTAATATCAACTTCCCCTAAAAGAATATAATAACTGAATAATTAGTATTTTTACCTTTTTAATATTACACACGTGTCTTCTACAAAATGTTCATTCATAATGTTTTTAAGGTTACATTAATAGAATTTGGTAAATAATTTTTTAAAATTTAATATTCTAAAATATAAGAGGTATTCACTTTTTTTCATCATTAATATTTGATTTGAAAGATTTTTTATAAAACTAAATAATTATTAAATGAAAGACATTTAAATTGATTATTTTTGTGTATCTGCCATTTGACCTCCGTTAAAAAAGAACAACAATAGCTAAAACTGATGCCAACGCTGTGTTATTTCTAGTGTGGTTCCATGCACGATTTATAGATACTGGTTTCTAAGTAATGTGTGGGCACTACCACTCTCAAAGACAACATTTTCTTAGTAATAAAGTAACACTATTAAAAACTGACATAACCTTATACTAAAACTGTGTTATTATTGTTAGTGTCGTTCATGCCTAAGTTACTAATCCCTCTTTTCTAAGAACCATATTGGCAGCACTTTTCTCAAGAACAGTGTTTTTTTTATAATAATAATGTATGAAAGTTTAATACTTAGTTGGCCTTCAGACAATCGTGCGTAATTTAAGGCGTCATTTTGAGCACGAGTTACAATTTTGCTTTCTAAGTAAATATGGGGATCATCGCTCTCAATGAAAATGTTATTGCATAATAATAACACATGAAGAGGAATTAATGAGCATGAAAATTAACTAAACTTACTTATTATAAATCAAACAAAACTGGCTTCAAGAAAATGAGTTCTCCCTATGGTCAGACGTCACTACCTTCACATCTACTCAACCAACCAACCTATCCTAAGCCTCCAAAAATATTTAAAAACTAAGATAGTAAAGACTTGAACTTTCATTTTTCATAGGAGGTTTGAAAACCAAAATATATAAAGTGATAGGAACTAACAAAAAAGAATCAACCTTTTTATTTGAATTCTTCAATGTAAGACACAATACAATTATTTGAATATAAGTGTTCTTTTCTTCTTGTTTATTAGAATCTTCACAGAACCATGATATTAACAAAATAAAATTTTCAATATTTGAATTTTTTTAAGCAAAAACCCTCTATTTCCCAAGACTCTATATCATTGATATTGCAATAGACATCATCGAGTTAGCCTTGCATCAGATTCAGAAAACAACAATTTAGCAATACACCAAAAGTCTTCATATCCTATAGGTGTTGAATCGTTCTATTAATCAATGGTCATGAATATCTTTTTACACAATTGCCAAAGACAAACTTGAAACAGCTTAGCACATTAAACTTAAAGATCATAAAGACAAAACCCCAAGTTACTATCAACGGTGTGAAGGAGTTGCTAAAACCAGAAACCTTAGCACTATTGCAAATCCAAGCTTTTACATTCATGTGCACACCATATTTACTATACTTCAATCAACTGATGCAATCTATTTGATTGAAAAGATAATTATATACTATGCTTCTAATGTAGTCTACAACTAAATAAAATAATATAACAGAAAATAGTGCTTAAGCCATTCAAATCAAGTCATTTTCAATCTCATCTTACTATCATGCATCTATATGTCAAAGAGAAGGAGAAACAAGCATTGTAGTGCATAACACAACAAAATATTAAAAGAAACCTGCTTTTTAAAGCCAACCAAGGTAAAAATGTATTCATATTTCATGAACTGTTTCAAAATTATAAGACATACTTAACCATATATAAAAGCACGGTGGAACAATCTGACCACATGCATAGTGCTTTATTATTTTTCCTTACCACATGCACAACACAGACCACACATTATTTCAGAAAATGAGTGGTAAGGAAAAATAATAAAGCACTATTCATAAAACTGTAGGTGCACTAAGATAACAAGGGTGTCATGACAAAAGGAACACATTGTGATTTTGAAAATTAGAAAAAGTTTATTAGGGCATTTCACCAAACATACAACTAGCAACTGATCTGGCAAAACAAATAGTGAGTAGAAAGTGGAAGTTGTAGACAAAAAACAAATAAAGAAAGATGATTTTCTCTTTTTCATTTGCAGGAAAAAAAATTGAAGAAACACACTGGAAACAAAAGTTTAGATTTCCTTATGTGACATTATACTAACTAGTGAAAATTTAGCCCTTAATTTAAAGCTCAATAGAGATCCAGAATTTAAATAATTAAAAAGGAATTATTGGACTTTGATGGTGTGGACATTTTCATCGAAAAGAATCCAAGTGAAATTCCATGGGACTCCATTCCCCATTTCATGCCTTCATGAAAACTAAATAAAATTAAGAGTGAATTACTAACATAATGAACTATTTCAAAAAATGCCAAGTAGATCTATTGCAAAAATATTTGTCCTTACATACTTTTCAATAATTAGAAAGTACTTGAATAACAATTAAAAAGTTAAATTGGATATAATGAAAAATTTATGTAGTATAATAAATTTAACATACACAATGATACTATTTGGTGAGTAAGTCTGGAGAAAGTTTAGTTAATTGTTTTTCTGAATTTGAAATATTACTTAAATACACAAATGGTCTCATGAATGGATGGGCTTCCTATGCTAAGAAATAAGAGTAGAACATCACTACTTTACCACAATGACATGATGATCTCCTGGATTCTATTATATTATTGCATGCAACTTCTTTATCATTGCATATTTTAATTTGTTTTCTTCCATTACAGAGTGAAAGGTTAAGAAGAGTTTCTTTTTTTAAACACATTACTAGTTAGCTTTTGTAGTTGATCTAAGTTGCGTTTACATAGCAGAAAAAAGTTTAGAGAGTATATTGGAAGACTCTTGAGCCTTTGTTCTCATGACCAAGTTGGTAATATCAGAGAGGTGGTCTTTATGCTTTCTTCAAATATTGAGAATCCATTTTGTAAGTACAATGGTTTTCCTAAAGATATGAGAGAGGCTTCACATGATATTGTCGACTTATCATTTGCTAAAAGTATTAGGTTTCCATACAAGAAAAAATTTCCACCATATACATTTGGATACATGTGGCCATGTGCATTTCACTTTTTGCTTGAAAAAACTAATTTTCAGTGCAGATGTACCATATATGTAATACAATTTTGCCAAGAAGAATCATATTTTTGTTATATTTGTTTTTCAAAAGAAACTTTCTTATAAATATTATGTATAAATCGATATAGAGATTATTGTGTTTATCTATTCTTTTATTTTTCGAAATCTTTTATGTTGAATAGAATGAATGAATGGCTAAAGATCAATCAATCATTGGAAAAAAGCCAAATGTACTACGATAAAAATCCTTAGGATGTTAAACAAGACTTGACTGAGCCTAAAGACCCAGTTTTGTACACTAAATGAATAAGGAGATGTACTCGCATGTAGAAGTTCTATATGCAAGTACATTATTTCCATTTTAATTTATTGTGCGAAAATTCATTCTTCAACATCAGTGAAGCCATGTTTACATCCCTAGGATTTTTATCATGGTATATTTGGCTTTTTCCAATAACTCAGATCTTGAGCCATTCTATCATTTTTATTTAGCATGAAAGATTTTGAAAAATCAAAAATAGTTAAGTACAATCTCCATATAAATTCATACATAACATTTTATATGAAAGTTAATCTCAATTGTATTTCCTATGAAAATACAATTGAAATTAAGTGCAAGCTAACTAACAATATGTTAAAAAAATCCCTTGTCAACCTTCCATTTTGTAATGGAAGAAAATAAATTGAAATATGAAATGATATAAAACCAAAAAAAAAACAAAAACTCCATATAGTCTTACTTAAATTAAAATTAATCAATCTCTGCAAAATCCTGTTTGGGTGGAAACAATAAAAATAAAGAAGTTTAATCCATATGCATTGAAGCAAAGGAACTAAGTATGGTTCATAAAATAAATAAGCAAACTTAAATATCATGTGTGGTATTTGTACACATAAATGTAAAGGAGTAGAGAATTTTTTAGTTTTATCCTTCAAAATGTGTTTAGATACAAAATAATATATATAATCTTAGAGTTTAAGTTTTGAATTATCCTTCAATATGATTCAAATGAAATGGAATGAGAGAAAAAAACACAAAACAAAATAAAACATCTAAATTAAAGGAAATGAAGAAAGTGGAACAAAAAAGGAGTGAGAAAAGAGAAACAAACTTAAGTTTGGAGGCACAGTTAGTTGTTTTTCTTTGCCTTGCATGAATCAAAGGAGAAAGAGATGAGAAAAGTAATGAAGAGAGTAAATTGAACGAAGACATTAAATAAGTGTAAGGCTCTTCGGAAGTGAGTATGTCTTCTTCCAACTTAGCAAAATTTATAGTGTCTTTTCGTGGGGATGCTATTGATCCTTCTTTTCTAAGTACCATGAGGGGACCACCTCTCCCAATATCAAAGTTTTTTCATAATAATAAGAATAATAATATTTAAATGGGCTTTTTGCTTGCACTTTGTCATTTCAGGTGTCGTTTCATGCATGAGTTACTAATCTCTACTTTTTAAGTACAGTGTGGGACTACCATTCTCAATGACAATGTTTTTTCATAATAATAAGAGTAACGCTTTTAAAAGTTGAGATGACCTTTTGTGACCATTGAGTAATTTCTCATGTGGTTTATTGCACTAGTTACTTATCCTTCCCTTCTAAATAACATTTGATATTAACTTGATATGGAGTATGAACACATTTTCTTACATAGTTATACTAAGCATATTTTTATTGGTGAAAATTAATTAAAAACTATAAAGTTATGTATATGGTTTAACAAATAAGAGGTGACATTCACATTATTTTGAAATGCCGATAATTTTAATTAATTTGAAAAAATTCATTAACATGAATGTATTTAGTATTTTGCTATTATTTTTAAGATTTGAAATGTGTCTTCTTCAAACAAGTTCAATTGTAATGTTTTTTCTTGATACTATAATAGGAACTTTAGAAAATAAAATAATTAAATTTAATATATTAAGATAAAAAAAAGTATTTATAATTTTCATCATTAAATATTTCATTTGAAACAATTTTTCTAAAAATTAAATAATTATTAAATGAAAGACATTTAAATTTATTGTTTTCCGTATCTATCATTTGAGTTTTCCTTAAGGGGAAGTTTGGTAGGATATAAGTTTTTTCATTTATGGGAAATATAATTCCTGGGAAAATCGATTCCTAGGAGTAATGATTCCTAGGAAGGTATAAAATACATTCAATTAGTCTTAATAAGTTTCCTGGGCATTAAAGATTCTTGCAAAATATGTAACTAAAACTTTCTCTCCACTCAAAAAGTTGATTGCCTGATTCCTCTTTGGGAATATTTTTGTGAAAAAAGTGAGCTAAAATTGATTACAGGGAATCATAGTTTCGTGATAATATCTTTTTATTAATTGCATACCAAACATGAAAATCATAGTTTACCATTTTAATATTCCTGAGAAACTAAAAACTTTTTGTTTATCAAACTCCCCCTAACAGAATAGAAATAACTAAATAATTAGTATTTTTGTTCTTTTTTAACATTTGGAACGCTTCAACAAGATATTCGTTGATAATGCTCTTAAGGATACATTAATAGAAATTTTGGTAAATAAATTTTTTTAATTTTAATATTTTAAAATATCAGAGGTATTTATTTTTTTCATCATTAAATATTTTATTTGAAAGAATTTTTCTAAAAATTAAATAATTATTAAATGAAAGACATTTAAATTTATTATTTTTTTGTATCTGCCATTTTAACTTTCCTTTAAAAGAACAACAATAATTAAAACTGAGTTTGTCTATTGCCAACACGGTTATTTTTAGTGTCATTCCATGCGCGAGTTATTGATACTTGGTTTATAAGTACTCTGTAGGGACCACTGCTCTTAATGACAACATTTTTCATAATAATAAAGAGTAACACTATTAAAAACTGACATAACTTTCTACTTAAATTCTGTTATTATTGCAAGATTTGTTTCATGCCCGAGTTATTAATACCTCTTTTCTAAGAACCGTGACTCACTATTCTCAACAACAATGTTTTTTCAAAATAATAATGTACCACATTTTAATACTTAGTTGGCCTTTAGCCAACAGTGCATAATTCTAGGTGTCACTTTCGTGAGTTAAGGATCTTTGCTTCTAAGTAACATATGGGGACCACCGCTCTCAAATAAAATGTTATTTCGTAATAATAATACATGAAAACAATAGTAAGCATGTAAATAAACTAAACCTAGTTATTCATAAATCAAAACAAAATTGGCTTCAAGAAAATGAGCTCTCCCACAAGGCCATACGTAAGTACCTTTAACATCTACTCAACCAACCAACCTATCCCAACAACCTTCAAAAATATTTAAAAATTAACATGTTTATGACTTGAAACTTTTTCATTTTTCATAATGAGGTCTGAAAAACCAAAAATATATGAAGTTATAGGAACTAACAAAAAAGAATCAACCTTTTTATTTGAATTCTTCAATGTAAGAGACACTATAATTATTTGAAGATAAGTGTTTCTTTTCTTCTTATTTATTAAAATCTTCACTGAACCAAGATATTAATGAAATAAAACTTTCAATATTTGAATTTTTTATAAGCAAAAACCCTCCATTTTCCAGGACTCTATATCATTGATATTGGAGTAGACATCATCGAGTTATCCCAGCATCAGATTCAGAAATCGGCAATTTGGCAATACACCAAAAGTCTCTTCATATCCTATAGGTGTTGATGTTAGGAATTTTCAATAAACCTTAAAAATATCAAATGAGCACCAAAACACATTACGTCAGATTATCAAAAGGTTTTAAGGAATACCTGGATCCATAGAGCTTGATTAACACGCAGCGAAATTTGACAGTGGTCACGAACAATTGGTTTAATGGCCTTCCTCAACCAAATCTCCTTCTTCCTTATGGGACCTTTGTTTTCGCTTCAAATGGGGAGAGGAGAAACTGTTTGTTGATTCGGTATATCGGGGATCATAACCATGCCTTATGTTTTAAACCTATTAGGGTTTCCATTATCCCCTAATGGGCCAAACTGGTTTCCGCTCATTAAGCCCATATCAATTATCTGTTGGCAGTCTAATGAGCTCACTTAAATAGATCACTTTATATTGAACCCATTTAAGTGTAAATAACTAATATAAATGTTATAATATAATATGTAGCCCATATTAATTAATTAGGAATTATAAAATTCCTAACAATCTCCCACTTGAGCTTCATATTAACCTTAGACATTTATATCACAAAATTCTTTAGGCGTGCAACTGTATGTTATTTACTTTTAGACTCCTTTTATACAATCTGGTCCATCTCATATAGCAAAAGGAAACCACAGCAGTTTTCATGATAATTTAGCTTGACTAAGCCACAATGATCACCACTATTACTCATACTCAATGACATAGATCAAATATGGATAAGCGGCATGGAAATTACATACAATGTGATCTTAATCATGTTGTCGCAACCTACCCTTTTGTGGGAGGGCGACGCGAGGGCTCACGGGTGCGTCTTCCATGGGAGGAAAATGCGCGGAGTCGCCACCAACGTTTATTGAAAGGAAAACGTTAGAAAAACCAACGGAAACCGGTCATAAAGAATATTCCAGATTCGGGAGTTATGTTTACGCTTGAGGAAGGTATTAGCACCTCTCACGTTTGTCCCAAAGGACAACAGCCTTAGATTTAGAATTGTGTGAAATCATGTATCCTAAACTTTTGTCTCTTTTTATTTTTTTGAGGTTGACAAAAGCGGGGCTTTTGCTCCTACGTATCCTCCATCGAAGAGGAAATCAGACCTACGTAGTTCTCACGAAAGGCAATAAAATGATGTGTTGATTTTATGCTTTTGAACGGTCCATGTTAACCGATAAAAGCAAAGAGGACCGTTTAAGGCGTTGGACCTTAAAACGGTTTTCAATAATTTTTGCGGACAAAGCTTGATTTGTGAGTTGATTTTAGCCTTAGTTTCACTTTGGTTATTAGTCAATTCATTCAAGGAAACTTCCAAAGAAAAATGTCTGATCGATTTTTTTTATTATTTTATTTAAAGATATTTTGATTATTTTATTATTATTTTTCCCTTTTTTTGGTTTAATCGAGGTTACAGTGTGAACGATCGGTTAGATTTTGTTTTAACAGTGATTAAACGAGATTACAACGCAAATGATCGATTGAAATTCATTTCATCATTTATTAGGCGAGAAAACGACTTAAATGATCGGTTAAAGCTCGTTAAAAACGGAAGAAAAGAAACCGAAATTGAACGAAATAAAGATGAAAGCAAAAAAAAAACAAGAAATGAATTAAAAGTCTCGGATTTGGAAACTTACTCGTTGAAGAACGCAGAACGGATGAAGAACGGAGGAAAACCTTCACGGATTTGCTTACGGAAACATCTCGGAAGCGTTACGGAAGCACCTCGGCTTGGATTTTCTTCACGGAAACAATTTTTTTCACCCAAAACAGCTGAAATGCATAGCCAGGGGGATCAGAGACCCTTAGAACAACCCCATTTTACCTTTTTATAGGAAAAAGTGGGAGGAGGTTGCTGCCCAGCTCGCCCAGGTCGAAAGCAACCCAGCTTCGAAAAACACTCTGAAAGGCCCAATTCAAAATTTCACAATTGCTATTTGCGTCCCCCCATTTTGATAAGTTCACCCCCCTTCTTAGTTAATTTACAGAAAAGTTACGGAAGCCTATAGGACTTGATTTTCTTCTTTTTTTCTCTTCCCTCTCAGTCATATTAAGTGAAATATGCTTATTCAGGATTATGGAAATTTTACGGAAGCATTACGGGAGTCCTGGAAGCTCCGGAAGCCATTTTTTAACAAAACGGGGGAGGTGGTTGCCACCCAGCTCGCCCAGGCGAGCTCAGCTCACCCAGACGAGCTAGGTTGGTTCCACCTTAAGCAAGAAAATGCCTAGAAACCTCTAGAAGGGCCCAGATTTGAAAATTGCTATTTGTACCCCCCCATTTACTAAATACACCCCCTTGCCCTTTTTTTGCTAATTCTTTTCTCGTAACGTTACAGAACCTCACGAATTACGTAACGATACTTTTTTTCTTTTCGTAATGTCACGAAACTTTACGGATTACGCAACCATCCCCTCTTCAGCTTCTGGAAGTTACAAAACTTTACGGATTGCGCAATAATGATTCCTTTCGACTCCCGACATGTCGCGGAACTTCACAGATTGCTTAACGATGGGTGTCAAGTTCCTCGAAGCGGTCAAGCGAAGGTTGCATGCCATCAAACAATGGTCCCTGGACGAAATTAGGGTATGACTTGCCCCTCTTTACTTACCTTTTACCGGAGATAGGAGGAAAGTAAAGATAAGACACTGATTTCGTCCATCTTAGCCTTTTCCGTAATTAATCTAAGATGATTCTCGAAGGACGCATGAACAGCGCTAGGCAATCAATTCATGGGACTCCGGACTCGATGATGGAGAATGCACGAACAGTGCTAAGCAATCAATTCCTGGAGCTCCGTGCTCAGATGGTGGAGGACGCATGAACAGTGCTAGGCAATCAATTCATGGGGCTCCGAATAAGATTTGATGGTGGAGGATGCATGAACGACAATCAATTCATGGGGCTCCGAATAAGATTTGATGGTGGAGGATGCACGAACAGCGCTAGACAATCAATTCGTGGGGCTCTGGACTCGATGGTGGAGGACGCATGAACAACGCTAGGTAATCAATTCATGGGGCTCCGAATAAGATTTGATGGTGGAGGATGCATGAACGGCAATCAATTCATGGGGCTTCGAAAAAGATTTGATGGTGGAGGATGCACGAACAGTGCTAGGCAATCAATTCGTGGGGCTCCGGACTCGATGGTGGAGGACGCATGAACAACGCTAGGTAATCAATTCATGGGGCTCCGAATAAGATTTGATGGTGGAGGATGCATGAACGGCAATCAATTCATGGGGCTTCGAAAAAGATTTGATGGTGGAGGATGCACGAACAGTGCTAGGCAATCAATTCGTGGGGCTCCGGACTCGATGGTGGAGGACGCATGAACAGCGCTAGGCAATCAATTCATGGGGCTTCGAATAAGATTTGATGGTGAAGGATGCATGAACAGTGCTAGACAATCAATTCGTGGGGCTCCAGACTCAATGGTGGAGGACGCATGAACAGCGCTAGACAATCAATTCATGGGGCTCTAAACTCGATGATGGAGGATGCATGAACAGCGCTAGGCAATCAATTCATGGGGCTCCGAATAAGATTTGATGGTGGAGGATGCACGAACAGCGCTAGGCAATCAATCTGTGGGGCTCCGGACCCAATGGTGGAGGATGCATGAACGACAATCAATTCATGGGGCTCCGAATAAGATTTGATTTTAGGACCGAATGGTCCACCGGGTTCTTTCACCTAAAAGGCGAACATGCTTTAGCAAGGAAAAAATAAATCATTCACGAGAGCACCATATTTTAGAGAAACAATATGCTTATGCCAAAATAGTTTTCCTTCTAACCGAAAATGAAGGGTAGGATGTCAACGTTTAGCTTTTAAATGAACATTCAAGGGAAACGTCGGGTCAAACTGAAACTGGGAATAAAATCACTCATGGTGTATGAAAACTCACACAGGTAGGTGTTTTACCCTAATTCCAAACCATAGTTGCACCATGACTTTATTTTGCACATAATTTCCTATCGAACCAAGAGATTACACGCGCAATCACGGATCAATAGGATTTTCTCGAGGGTAGTGTTTTTGGAGAGGAAGCAGGGTGTTTCGGTCTTTTCCTCTTTGTTTATGTGGGGCGGGACATCGCCAGTCGGGAGCGACCTTGAATGGAAATCCTAAAGGAAGAAACACTTCAAAAATGGGTTTTCCCTTTGCCGGCGGTCATTTACCTCGCCAAAAATTTATCTGGTCCGAAGATCTTCTGTTCTCTTTCCTGGTTTCCTTTATTGATCGGGAATTATTTTGTTTTCCTCCGATCTTTTCCTTTTCACTTTCTTCCGATCTTCGATCGGGAATCCTTCTTTTCCTTTTCTTTTCTTTTCTTTCTTTTCTTTCTTTTCATTTCTTCCTTTCCATTTCTTTCTTTTCACTTCTTCCTTTTCATTTCTTTCTCTCCCTTGAGGAGATTCTGTGCTATCCTCTTCTTCAGGGGGAAGGATGAGGATTCTCTTCATGGGCAAAGGTTCAAGGTAGCTTAAGGTTGTGTCTCAACATGGTCTTTTCACCGCACGTGCCCGATTTTTTATATTTGGGGCAAAACAAATTCATGTGCCAGAGTGTCGGTTTCGAGTTGAACTCCCATATTATTTCCACGAGGCGCGCGTAACAATGATGATTTGGAAACAACGCGCAAAATTAGTCATGCATACAGCTAGGTGGGTACTCAAGCATCCAACTTATGGCATTATGATACTAAGGCTTGGGATTTATGCAAGTAGACCCAGCGTTTCCAAATTATGTTCTTTCATTGGTTCAACGAATCCATCCATTCTTATCTCGGTTATTTTGGAAAATAAACTCTTAGCATCAGTTTCTTGTTTCCAAAAGATATGTTTGTTTTCTACGAATGATTTATTCTTCCTATGACCATAACACGCCGACCTTCGAGGTCTTTCTTTCTCTTTTCTTTTTGTTTCATTTTTTCTATGCATGTTTGCAAAAAAAAACTATGCATCCATTGCTATCTATGAGAAAAGCTTTTTTTTCTGTACACCTACGTTCCTATACACGAAAAAAAAAATCTTTTTCTCTATATACACACGCATTGAAAAACTCTTTCTCTTTATATGGACATGGTCTATATAAAACCTCTATTCCTTTTCAAAGATTTCTTTTTCCTTTTTCAATATACACTCGTTGTTTATACAAAAAATTTCTTTGTATACACTCATTGCTCATATACAATAATTTCTTTTCACACATTTTTTATATACAAAAAATCTTTTCACACATTGTTTATATACAAAAAATTCTTTTCTTTCCTTTATATACATATATGACATTTTGTTCTCAACGCCTCTTTCCTTTTCTATTCTTGGCGTTATCACGACGTTTGTTCGTTTTATTTTAGGATATCGTTCCTAAATGAAAACTCTACACGGTTCTGAAATTTCAACAAATATTATCAACAATAATGAAATAAGCACTAACGCAAGAATCCAAACAAATTGTATGCACAAAAAAAATGACAATCGAAACAACAAAAACAAACGTTAGTCCCTCAAGTCATAGAAATAAAATAACATTCAAATGATAAATGATGAAACATAAAACTAAAAAGAATACGAATCTGGGGATCCCACGGTCATGTGGCTCCGCTCCCTCCCAAGAAATTGAACAGGTCAGTCATATCCTCGTCCATGCGAGGTTCATCCATCCTACCGGGGGATCCTGTAGGCTCCTCCCCTACCTGGGCATCGGGCCAGTCTCCCGGCCATACGACCTCAGCCGCAAACTTCTCCAGGGTAGAGCATACAAAAGGGGTGGAACTCTGCCCCTACTGACTGTGGCTGAAACGGTAGAGACACTCGTGTATCTGTACCTGTCTGCGGTGGTTGGCCGCCTGCTGGCGAACCAAATGCTATAGATACCGCTCCATTCCCAGTGGCTCTGCCGG
This sequence comes from Glycine soja, assembly GCF_004193775.1. Lineage (NCBI taxonomy): Eukaryota > Viridiplantae > Streptophyta > Magnoliopsida > Fabales > Fabaceae > Glycine > Glycine soja. The sequence continues at coordinate 19,203 of NW_021144645.1, read as the reverse complement.
ATCAGCCTGTCGAGGTGGTGGCGGTGCGCCCACGCCCTGAGGTGCGTCACCCTGTGCCTGCCTAGGCGTGCAGTACTTCTCAATGAAGGCTCAGTGATCGGTGGTCGGATCACTTTGCTAGGGTGACCTGAACTCTGAAGGATTGGCAGAGGCCTGTGATCAGAGCTGGAAACCCCAGGGCCCTGTTAGACTTATCCGGTTCTAGAGGGTGCCTGGTGGGTGGCATACCTGCAAACAAATAGATGGCGTCAGCAATCACCTGGGCACTGTGGACGCTCATCCGTGTCAGGATGGCATACACCAACTGGCACTTAGGCAGAGGGAGATCAGAGTTATGATCGCTAAGTAGGACATTGCTAAGCAACAGTGTCATCCACGTCTGGATCAAGCTGGTCATGCTGGTGCACATGATCCGCACCCGCCTCCCTGCAGCGGTCCGGGCAAAATCCTGCCCCGGGGTGCATAACAGTTGGGCAATGGCCTCCTCGTCGAACCCGTCGGCCATGTTCCTCCTCTGGCTGAACTCGCACTGCTGGCCTTCCTCCAAAACTAGTGGGTCACCCAGGAACAGGCTAAGGGCATCTGCGTCAAAGGGAATCCACTGACCCCTCACCCATGAACGCATGTCTCGCACTCCCTCCTCTGTGGGTCAAGCATTAGCATAAAACTCCAGGACTACCCCAGGGTCAAACTTAGCCATGGGAGTCACCAGTGACGTCCAATGCCTGCAAACTATCTCCTCCTGAAAATCTGTATACTCATCCTCCCAAAGTTGGACGCGCCTCTCTCTGTGGAACGACCATCCTTTGATGGCCTCGAAGCACTGCTGGTGCTTGGCGCTCCAAAAACGGTGGCTATCAAACTCGGGGCGGCACTGGACCCTTCCGTCATGGCGTCTCTCCTAGACCTCTTCGTGGAAAGCTTTTTCGGAGCCATTTCCTGTGAAGACAACGTTTTGGAAAGTCAATTTACAAGGAAGTGTCAATTTAAAGGTTGACCAATTAAAAATGGCATACAACTGCTTCCAACACAAACATCAATTTAGGGCAAACTCACATACTTACTTTTATGATCATACATGCACGCGAGATGCTCAGTTACCTAAAAACTATACTCATGCATATTCAAAGCATTTTGCTACCCAAATTACATACATGCATTTCTTTGCTAAACTTATACACATGCATACTTGAAGTATTCCTGCTACCCAAGATCATATACACACATGTCTTTGCTAAATTTGTACACATGCATATTCAAAGAATCTTTGCTACAAAAGAAATTACATTTCATGCGTATTCAAGTATCTTACTACTCAAATTACATTTCAATTCAACAAGGTTTTTGGTGAGGTATCTTTTTGCTATCCACATGCAACATACATATATCTCGTGAGGTATTTTGCCACCTATTCTACATCTATATGTGCATGATGAACAACATTCTCAAACAACTAGGCAAACATCATGGTGCAGCCCCAAAAAATCAGCTGCTGGCCTAAAGGGAAATCCCTATCACAATGCCTTCATTTTTATGCTTTCTTGCACTCAAAACCAAAGGCTTGGATCCCTAGGTCTAAGTCCTTAATTTGGGCACTTATTCTAACCTCTACATGTTGTCCATATACACACAAATCAGCCCCACAATCCAAAGTTCACAAAAACATGCCCAAATTTCATTGAGGCATTTCACCGAGCACTTGGTGGGTGCACTTTTGGGTGCCAATAACAAGGGAATAGGGGCAATGTGGTTTGCCCCATTATTTCAGAACACAACCTAGGCCTAAGGCCATCCCCTACAACCCTCCAATTCAAACAAACAAGCGTGAATCCAAGCATACGTCGTCTCATGAAATTGGCAAAAATTGAACAACTAAGGCACTAAAATACATCAATGGAGAGCCAAAGAATAAAGCGGAAGTGCACTTACCTGTAGGGAGCGAATCAAAATGCAAACGGGGAAGCAAAAACCCTGCAATGGAAGCTTGGGGGGCTACCTCTCTTGCTGTTTCCGTGAACAAATGGGGTCCTTTGAGAGAGGGGGGGTTTGGGTGAAGAAAACTCACCCCAACCCCTCTTTTTATCTAACTCGTGCAGGGCATGCTCGCCCAGGCGAGCTAACTCCCTTTTTTTTATTTTTAGTTCAAAAATAGGGATACTTACCTCTCTTCATGCCCTGGATTGTGTGCGCCATGCAACATTACTGTAGGTCCTACAAGATAAAAAAATGGAAATGCATGGGCATGTCCTTACTTTTGTTATTTCCTTAAATTCGCGCTCGTGGCACCCCTATGATCCAAGAAATAAACATTTTTAAAGAAACAAAGACTAACGCTATCAGTGGCGAAAAAGAAAAGATACTCATTTTGTTAGGCCTTTCTTGGTCAAGTACTATCAACCTATACATGCAAATGAAATGGCTATTTTAGTGCCACTCTAGGCGTACTATCAACCTATACATGTGAGGGAAGTTTCTCTTACCAGAGATATTATTTCACAAATCCCAATTTTGGGGATGTGCATAAATAAGCTTCAAATTGGGTGTTCCAATTTCGCAATGATCAAACGGTTATCAAATTTGGAATCATAGTTTTACTAAGACATGTTTGAGTGTTTGGGAAAAAGAGAGGGTTTTGAAAGGGGGGAAGGAAAAAGGAATTTGAGAGCATGATAGTGCGTAAAGACATATGTTAAATGTAAAACTGACCTAGTATATCTCTATTTAGAACTATTATACTCTCAACCTATTATTTACTCTATTTTTCTTTATTTTATTATTTTATAAAAATAAACTATATTTTACTCCCTATCAAATGAATAAATAAAATATTCATTTTATTTTATAAGAACATATAATTATTTTATTTACCTTAAAATCATTATTTTAATTAATGAAATTATTTTTTCTTATTTATTTAATTACGAAAATCTCATTATTTTCCTAAAACTCTATTTATTTTTAAATAGAATCTTTTTTTTAATTTATATTACGCAAAAATTGGGTGTTACACAAGATGTATATGGTGGTAATTTTTCCTTGTATGGAATCCTAAAACTTTTAGTAAATGATAAGTCCACATTATTGGTGTGAAGCCTCGATCATATCTTTAGGAAGAACATTGTACTTACAAAATGGATTCTCAATATTTGAAGAAAGCATAAAGACCACCTCTATGATAAGACCAACTTAATCATTGAGAACAAAGGCTCAAGATTCTACAATATAGTCTAAGCTTTTGTTTTTGCTATGTAAACACAACTTAGATCAACTACAAAGGCTAACTAGTTATGTGCTAAAAAAACAAACTCTTCTCAACCTTGCATTTTGTAATGGAATAAAACAAATTAAAATCTGCAATGGTAAAGAAAAAGTTACCTTCAATACTATAATAGAAGAAAGGAGGTCATCATGGTAATTGTGGTAAAGTAGTGGTGTTTCTACTCTTATTTCTTAACATAGGAAGTCATTCCATTCATGAGACCATTTGTGTATTTCGAGTAATATTTTCAAATTCAGAAAAAAAATTAACTAGACATTCTCAAGACTTACTCACCAAATTAATATCATTGTTCCGCCATAGGAAGCCATGCTATTTCATGAAATATGAAAACTTTTTTACCTTGGTTGGGTTTAGAAAGCATGTTTTCTTACAATGTTTTGTTGTGTTATGCATTACCATGCATGTTTCTCCTTCTCTTTGACACATATAGATGTATCATACTAATGATGAGATTCAAAATGACTTGACTTGAATGGCTTAAGCACTATTTTCTATTATATTATTTTTTTAGTTGTACACTACATTATAAGAGTAGTATAAATTTTCTTTTCAATCAAATAGATTGCATCAGTTGATCTAAGTTTAGTAAATATGGTGTGCACATGCATGTAAAAGCTTGGAGATGCAATAGTGCTAAGGTTTCTGGTTTTAGTTACTCCATATTGTCGACAATTAACTTGGGGTCCTGTCTTTATGATATTTAAGTTTAATGTGCCAACCTGTTTCAAGTTTGGTCTTTGGCAAATGTGTTAAAAGATATGCATGTTGATTAATAGGAATGATTCAACACCTATAGGATATGAAGAGACTTTAATTTTGGTGTATTGCTAAACTACTGATTTCTGAATCTGATGCAAGGCTAACTCGATGATATCTACTCCAATATCAATGATATAGAATCCTCAAAAATAGAGGGTTTTTGGTTATAAAAAATTCAAATATTGAAATTTTATTTCATTAATATCTTGGTTCAGTGAAGATTCTATTAAACAAGAAGAAAAGAGACACTTATCTTCAAATAATTGTAGTGTCTCCTACATTGAAGAATTCAAATAAAAAGGTCGATTCTTTTTTGTTAGTTCCTATCACTTTATATATTTTTGGTTGTTCAGACCTCACTATGAAAACTGAAAAGTTTCAATTCTTTAATATGTTAACTTTTCAATATTTTTGGAGTTTGTAGGTATAGGTTGCTTGGTTGAGTAGATGTTGAAGGTACTAACGTCTGGCCTTGTAGGAGAGCTCATTTTCTTGAAGCCAATTTTGTTCGATCTATAAATAACCAAGTTTATGCAATAACGTTTTGATTGAGAGTGGTGATCCCCATATGTAACTAATTAGAAAGCAAAAATCTGTAACTCGCACATGAAATGATGCCTGGAAGTACGCACTGTTGGCTGAAGGCCAACTAAGTATTAAAATTTTCTACATTATTATTATGAAAAAACATTGTTGTTGAGAATAGTGCTGCTCACATGGTTCTTAGAAAAGAGGGATTAGTAACTTAGGCATGAAACGACACTAGCAATAATAACACAATTTTAGTAAAAGGCTATGTCAGTTTTTAAGAGTGTTACTTTATTACTATGAAAAATGTTGTCTTTGGGAGCAGTGGTGCCCACACACTACTTAGAAACCAAATATCAATAAATGAGGCATGGAACGCCACTAGAAATAACACAGTGTTGGCAAAAGACAAACTCAGTTTTAATTATTGTTGTTCTTTTAAAGGGAGGTCAAATGCCAGATGCACAAAAAATAATAAATTTAAATGTCATTTATTTAATAATTATTTAATTTTTAGAAAAATTATTTCAAATCAAATATATAATGTATGAAATTTTAATACTTAGTTGGCCTTCAGCCAACAGTGCGTAATTCTAAGAGTCATTTCAAGCACAAGTTACAGGTCTTTGCTTTCAAAGTAACATGGGGATCACTGCTCTCAACAAAAACATTATTGCATAATAATAACACATGAAAAAGGATATAGTAAGCATGGAAATTAACTTAACTTGGTTATTCATTAATCAAAACAAAATTTTCTTCAAAAAAATGAGCTCTCCTACAAGGCCAGACGTAACTACCTTCAACATCTACTCAACCAACCAACCTATCCGTAAAGCCTCCTAAACTATTTAAAAATTAACATATTAAAGAATTGAAACTTTCAGTTTTCATAGTGAGGTCTGAACAACCAAAAATATATAAAGTGATAGGAACTAACAAAAAAGAATCGACCTTTTTATTTGAATTCTTCAATGTAAGAGACAATACAATTATTTGAAGATAAGTGTCTCTTTTCTTCTTGTTTATTGGAATCTTTATAGAACCAAGATATTAAGGAAATAAAACTTTCAATATTTGAATTTTTTAAAGCAAAAACCTTCAATTTCCAAAGACTCTATATCATTGATATTGGAGTAGACATCACTGAGTTAGCCTTGCATCATATTAAGAAATCAGCAATTTAGCAATACACCAAAAGTCTCTTCATATCCAATAGGTGTTGAATCTTTCCTATTAATCAGCGGGTCATGAATATCTTTGTACACACTTGCCAAAGACCAAACTTGAAACAACTTAGCACATTAAACTTAAAAATCATGAAGATAGAACCCCAAGTTAATTGTCGACAATATGGAGTAACTAAAACCAGAAACCTTAGCACTATTGCAACTCCAAGCTTTTACATGCATGTGCACACCATATTTACTATACTTTGATCAACTGATACAATCTATTTGATTGAAAAGATAATTTATACTACTCTTCTAATGTAGTGGACAACTAAAATTAAAATAATATAATAGAAAATACTGCTTAAGCCATTCAAATCAAGTCATTTTGAATCTCACCATTAGTATCATGCATGTCAAAGAGAAGGAGAATCAGGCATCGTAATGCATAACACAACAAAACATTAAAAGAAAACATGCTTCCTAAAGCCAACCAAGGTAAAAATGTATTCATATTTCGTGAATTTTTTCAAAATTATAAGACACATATAACCATATATAAAAACATGGTGGAACAATTACATTGATGATCTCCTGTCTTCTTTTATATTATTGTCTGCAACTTTTTCTTTATCATTGCATATTTTAATTTGTTTCCTTCCATTACAAAATGCAAGGTTGAGAAGAGGTTTTTTTTTTTCTTTAACACATTACTAGTTAGCTTTTGTAGTTAATCTAATTTTTGTTTACTTAGCAAAAAAGTCTTAGAGTACATTGAAGAATCTTGAGCCTTTGTTCTCAATTATAAAGTTGGTAATATCAGAGAGGTGGTCTTTATACTTTCTTCAAGAATTGACAATCGATTTTGTAAGTAGAATAACCTTCCAAAAGATATGATAGAGAGGGTTCACATCAATAATGTGGACTTATCATATTCTAAAAGTTTTAGGATTCCATTCAACCATATACATCTTGGATACATGTGGCCATGTGCATTTGACTTTTGCTTTAAAAAAAAAAAACTCATTTTCTATCCAGAAGTCTCATATGTGCAATACAATTTTCCCACTGAAAAATAATATTTTTATTATATTAGTTTACTAAAAGAAACTTTCTTATAAACTATTATGAATAAATCAATATGGAGATTATTGTGTTTATCTATTTTTTTATTCTGCAAAATCCTTTATGTTGAATAGAATGAATGAATGGCTAAAGATCAATCAGTCATTGGAAAAAGCCAGATGTACTATGACAAAAATCCTAAGAATGATAAACATGACTTTACTAAGCCAAATGAACCAATTTTGCACAATAAATGAACATGGAGATGTACCCACATGTAGAGGTTCTATATGCATGTACATTATTTCCATTTTAATTTATTGTGCAAAAATTCATTCTTCAACATCAGCGAAGCTATGTTTATACCCTTAGGATTTTTATCAAAGTATATTTGGCTTTTTCCAATAACTCATAGATCTTGAGCGATTCTCTCATTTTTATTTAGCATGAAAGATTTTGAAAAATCAAAAAATAGTTAAACACAATCTCCATATAGATTCATGCATAATACTTTATATGGAAGTTTCTATTTGAAAAAAAAAATACAAGCATGTAACTTTTGTGTGGCTTGCATTGCACATCTAAGACATCTAGGCTGAAAAATAGTCTTTGAAAATTGAAAGTCAAATGCGCATCAAACCACATGCATCCGAGATGTAATATGGTGGTAATTTTTTCATGTATGGAATCCTCACACTTTCAACCAATGATAAGTCCACATTATTGATGTGAACATTCTCTACACACTTTCATGTATGGAAACCATTGTACTTAGAAAATAGTTTGTCAATTTTTGAAGAAAGCATAAAGACTCCTTTCATGATATTAGCGGCTTAATCGTTGAACCAAAGCCTCAAAATTTTTCCCATGTCTCTATGTCTTTTCCTATGAAAATAATATAATTGAGATTAACTGCAACCTAACTGACAATGTTTTAAAATAATCCCTTCTCAACCTTCCATTTTGTAATGGAAGAAAAGAAATCAAAATTATGCAATGATATAAATCAAGGAAAACAACAACTCCATATAGTCTTAATTAAATTAAAATCAATCAATCTCTACAAAATAATGTTTTGGTGCAAACAATAAAAAATAAAAAAAGAAGTTTGATTCATATGCTTTGAAGCAAAGGAACTATGTATTTATATTAGGCAGTTATAGTAGAGTGGGGGGTGGAAGAATTATCAAATTCTCTCTCTGGATCTTCCTTCTTTTTAGCATTTTGTTCCCTTTTGGGGCGGTTACTGTTTTTTTTCTTTTGGTGGCTGTAATACGTGGTTTCTTATGTTAATGGAGGATAATTCCTAACTATCTCTTGCATTTGTTTTGCTCTGCTACTAAATTCTTTCCATTCTTGCCTTCATTAATTTGCCTCCATTACATTGGTGCTTTCATTGCTTCATGGCGGACAACACACGCATGAAGGAGCTTACAGGGGATGTCAAAAGGATCCTGGAGATGATGGAAAACCGCAATAAAGAATATGCTGCTCGGTTTGAGACCTTAGAAACAACACTGGAGATGACACTCAAGGATAAAACTTGAGATCCTGGGAGTATATCACTGGCTATGAACAATCACCCTTTTCAGGTTAGGAATGTTAAGATTGATTTTCCCAGATTTGATGGATCAGATGTTTTACAATGGATATTCAAGGCTGAACAATTTTTTAACTATCATAAAACACCGGGTGAGCAACAATTGATTATTGCTTCAATCCACTTGGATAAAGAGGTTGTGCCCTGGTACCAAATGATGACTCGTGAAAATTCATTCAAAACATGGATTGCTTTTACGCGAGCCTTAGAGACAGAATTTGGCCCATCACCGTATGAATGTCCTAGATCTCAGTTTTTTAAACTCGCTCAAATTGGTTCAGTTCAGTCATATTACGTGCAGTTCACGGCTTTAGCTAATCGAGTACAAGGAATTACACAAGAAGCTCTATTGGATTGCTTTGTGGGAGGATTAAAACCTGATATCAGAAGGGATGTCATTGCACAATCACCTACATGACTCCTCAGAACAATTTCGTTGGCCAAACTCTATGAAGAGAAATATACACCTAAACCCAAACCTTTTTTTTCTTCGAGTTTTTCTTCCAAAACACAAACCTCAAACACAAACTCAAACCTAAACACAAACCAAAACAGCCCTCAATCCCTAAAATCCACAAGCTTTCCCCCACTATTACCCACAACCACCCACCAAACCTATCAATGTTAAGAAAATGACATCGGCAGAAATGCAGTTGAGAAGAGAAAGGGGCCTATGCTTTACTAAGCCAAATGTACTATGATAAAAATCCTAAGAATGATAAACATGACTTTACTAAGCCAAATGAACCAATTTTGCACAATAAATGAACATGGAGATGTACCCACATGTAGAGGTTCTATATGCATGTACATTATTTCCATTTTAATTTATTGTGCAAAAATTCATTCTTCAACATCAACGAAGCTATGTTTATACCCTTAGGATTTTTATCAAAATATATTTGGCTTTTTCCAATAACTCATAGATCTTGAGCGATTCTCTCATTTTTATTTAGCATGAAATATTTTGAAAAATCAAAAAATAGTTAAACACAATCTCTATATAGATTCATGCATGATATTTTATATGGAAGTTTCTATTTGGAAAAACAAAAATACAAGCATCTAACTTTTGTGTGGCTTGCATTGCACATCTAAGACATCTAGGCTGAAAAATAGTCTTTGAAAATTGAAAGTCAAATGCGCACCAAACCACATGCATCCGAGATGTCATATGGTGGTAATTTTTTCATGTACGGAATCCTCACACTTTCAACCAATGATAAGTCCACATTATTGATGTGGACATTCTCTACACACTTTCATGTATGGAAACCATTATACTTACAAAATAGTTTGTCAATTTTTGAAGAAAGCATAAAGACTCCTTTCATGATATTAGTGGCTTAATCGTTGAACCAAAGGCTCAAATTTTTTCCCATGTCTCTATGTCTTTTCCTATGAAAATATTATGACTGAGATTAACTGCAACCAAACTGACAATATTTTAAAATAATCCCTTCTCAACCTTCCATTTTGTAATGGAAGAAAAGAAATCAAAATATGCAATGATATAAATCAAGGAAAACAACAACTCCATATAGTCTTAATTAAATTAAAATCAATCAATCTCTGCAAAATAATGTTTTGGTGCAAACAATAAAAAATAAAAAAGAATTTTGATTCATATGCTTTGAAGCAAAGGAACTATGTATGGTTCTGTAACAATGAAAGGAAGGGCAGAAAGGACATTGGCCAAGGAAGAGGGTGAAGAGCACGTGATGGAAGAAGCAAGGGAATTAAGGAGAGGGGCCCGGCCCAAAATACCAAATTCCAAATTGAAGGATTTCTATTGGCATAAGGAGTAGTATTTATATTAGGCAGTTATAGCAGAGTGGGGGTGGAAGAATTATCGAATTCTCTCTCTGGATATTCCTTCTTTTTAGCATTCTGTTCCCTTTTGAGGCGGTTACTGTTTTTTAACTATCATAAAACACCGGGTGAACAACAATTGATTATTGCTTCAATTCACATGGATAAAGAGGTTGTGCCCTGGTACCAAATGATGACTCATGAAAATTCATTCAAAACATGGATTGCTTTTACGCGAGCCTTAGAGACAGAATTTGGCCCATCACCGTATGAATGTCCTAGATCTCAGTTGTTTAAACTCACTAAAATTTGTTCAGTACAGTCATATTACGTCCAGTTCACGGCTTTAACTAATCGAGTACAAGGAATTACACAAGAAGCTCTATTACGTCCAGTCCACATGCTTACCCCCACTATTACCCACAACCACCCACCAAACCTATCAATGTTAAGAAAATGACATCGGCAGAAATGCAGTTGAGAAGAGAAAGGGGCCTATGCATTACTTGTGATGAGAAGTTTTCCCCTAGCCATCGTTGTCCTAATAAGCAATATTTTGTTCTACAGTGGGAAGAAGAGGATGAACCTGCATTACAACCAGATCCACCAGACGAGGTTGAGACAGCCGATGACCCCAGTATGCAATATCATCATTTGTCTTATAATGCTTTAAAAGGCTCATCAGGTCTTGGAACAATGAAGTTTCAAGGATCAATAAATGGATTGGGAGTGCAGATTCTACTAGATAGTGGGATGGCCTTTTTCAAGAAGCCCTTTTTCACCTAGCAGAAGCCCTTTTTCACCTCCAATCATTCTTGTCAAGAAGAAGGATGGCACTTGGAGATTTTGCACAGATTACAGGGCCTTGAATGCCATCACAATCAAAGATAGCTTTCCTATTCCCACTGTTGATGAACTAATTGATGAACTACATGGGGCAGTATATTTCTGAAAGCTTGATTTGAGATATCTGGTTGTCACCATATACTAGTAAATGAGGAGGACAGGCATAAAACAGCTTTCAGGACACATCAAGGGCATTATGAATGGTTTGCCATGCCATTTGGGCTCACTAATGCCCCTGCTACATTTTAGTCTCTCATGAATGAGGTATTTCAGTGCTATTTAAGGAAATTTGTACTAGTCTTTTTTTATGACATACTTATATACAGTCCAAATTGGTCAGCTCATTTACAACATTTGGAAACAGTGCTGAAAGTGTTACAACAACATAAGTTGTATGCCAAATTATCCAAATGTTCATTTGGGTTACAAGAGATCGATTACTTGGGCCACACAGTATCAGGCAAGGGAGTAACAATGGATCAAGAAAAGGTTCAAGCAGTCCTGAATTGGCCATGTCCTATAAATCTAAAGCAATTAAGAGGCTTCCATGGTCGGACTGGATACTACAGGAAATTTATCAAAGGTTATGTGTCAATCCCAACTACTTTATCCAATCCGTTGGAGAAGGAAAACTTTCATTGGAATGACCACACTTCCATGGCTTTTGACAATTTGAAAGCTGCAATTACCAAGGCACCAGTACTGGCATTGCCTGATTTTTCTAAAGCCTTTAGATTGGAAACTGATGCCTCTGGTATAGGCATTAGGGCTGTATTGAGTCAGGAACAACACCCAATAGCTTTTTTCTCTAAGAAGCTCACACCTAGGATGCAAAGACAGTCAGCTTATATAAGGGAGTCCTATACTATCATAGAAGCAATTGCAAAATTTAGACATTATTTACTTGGGCACCGATTTGTGATCAAAACTAACCAAAGAAGCCTCAAGTCACTCACTGAGTAAGCAATCCGAACACCAGAACAACAGAAATGGCTACATAAATTGCTAGGATATGACTTCTCTATTGAATACAAACCGGGCAAAGAGAATTTAGTTGCAGATTCCTTGTCTAGATCATTTTTCATGGCATGGTCTGAACCAAAACTCAAGTTAATTCAGTTGTTGAAAGAGGCAATACAAGCTGACTCTCAGTTGTAGGCCTTAAGGGAGCTATGCTTACAGAACAAAGCACCTGATCCTCACTATTCAATTCAGGATCAACTGCTGTATTGGAAGGGCAGGTTGGTGATTCCTAGTAATCATGAGTTGGTGAAATGGATTTTGCATGAATTTCACACTTCTTTAATTGGTGGACAATTTAAGGGGGGTCACAAATATATAACACACTCCTCAGAACTCAGAAGTTATACTTACATCCATCAATTACAATTTAAGGGGCCTCAATTACTCTCAAATGAAATTATTCATACAAGGAGCTTACATCTGAAGAATGATCAATCACATGATTTTTTTATGGCAAGTATCAAGTTGCTTAAAATTTATTTAGCAGGTATATTCTGCAATGTCTCAAGATATATTTTATACCCTACCAGTAAACACAGCCTACATTTTGATACCACCATGTTCAGGGATTTAATTAGTTTTTTTTTTTTTTTGGATAGGCCAGGGATTTAATTAGTGATTGACACATCATGTGTTTATAGAACACATATACAAAATCACTTACAAACTGAACATCAGCTTCCATGAGCTTTGGCATTGCCAACCGAATCAGGTTCCTAAATAGAGAAAATTACAAAGATAGCCCAAGAAATAAGCTAATGAAGTCTGTATATTAAATTAAGAATTTAATACTTGAGTAGTCTTGCCTCAGTCAGAGATGAAAAGGGATCAGTACAAATTATAATCTTGGAGAACCCTATTGTCTTTCAATTATCACTTAACAAGTGTGATCATGCAATATCTTTATAATCACAAACACTCAACACATTCAATCATACTACATCTTATAATCAAAACATTAGCTATACTAACGCCATTTAGTTTAGCTCGCTAGTCAGGCCACGTAAATAACGTATCTGATACCTACATTGCATAATCATATTCAAAGATTTAATAAATGGGGAGAGAATAGAATATCCATTGATGTTCAACAAGAGACAAGACAGGTAAAATAGAATTGATAAAGTATGTCTAAAATAGAGTTACCTCAGGCCTGCTTGTGAGATAGTAATATCTCTATACTTCAACTGGAATATTAGTATCTTTTGCATCATTACCAAATTTCTATATTTAATTGCAGGTTCCATTCCCTAACATATAATTTATTCAGCTTCTTTGCTGATATAAAAAGACTAAACAACATAAAGATGTGAGGTACACCATCTAAGAATTTACAACAACTAATTCTGTAGGTTATTGCTCACTAACACAAATTAGAATCTTTGATATGCATGCACAGCCACATCATGTTCAAATCGTTAATGTTGGTATAAGAACATGCAACTAACAGTGTAAACTGGATTAAATTAAACTACCATGAAAACTCACCTATCAGCTTCATCCAGTATCACTATCTTGTGCCTCCCCGCGCTCAGCGTGACTTTCTTCTGAGCAAACATCTTTGATATCCCAGAAGCAATTTCCAGAGCAAAACTAGACATCATGAAAAGAGCCGTGTGCCTCAAAGCGGAATGAGTTCAATAGCATAGTACAAAAAGCCAAAAAAGCAAAACAAAAATATGGTACTTGCGCCAGCTCCCCCTCTCCCTGATCAGGAACAGAGATAGAGCAAAACTTTAAATCGCCATTCCTTCAGCACAAGAAGGGGGAAAATAGGAAGAAGTGTGGGACAGGTTCAGCTGAAACCATAATAAAAGACACCAACATTGGTTAGTCCATACAGTACCAAACTGCCAATGCATGTCTTTCCTCTTCATAAACATCGCTGACATGCAAAACTAACAATCGTTGAAACAAACGGTGTATACATAATAAATAGCTCTGCCAGGGTAAATTTTTAATTGTAATGTAACCTCAAGATACAAATTACTAAATAATCAGAAAGTTCGAAGAATCCGCAATTGCAAGACTGGCAGCTACGTCTGGAGTTCAATCACAATTGCTTCCCATCACTTGCATTGCAATCTGAGAGCTTGATAATAATCAGTGCTGTGCCCATTGAATGTCCTTGATGTTGATACCTTCCTTGACAAATTCATAAAGTGGACTCATTTCCCTCAACTTCTCCACCTGTTGAACAGTGAGTTCAACCATGGAGCAAATCATCTATAACCAAAAGTGAAAGGATAAATTAACAGAAAATCGTCCAGAATTGAAAACTGAATCGAGAAATTACAAAAACGTACCTATCATCGGAAGCGTTTAGTTTGGAACAGTTTCCTGGAGATGGCGTCCTCGTTGACGACAATGTCGGCGACCTTGATGGGACGATACTTTTCTACCCATGGCATGTTGTAGGCATTGCTTGATGATGACAATGACATGCTTCTGCCGACGATGAACAAAGGGTTTAGGTTTCAGACGAGAGCGGAGAATAAACCTTTTAAAGCCCAAACCCTATTTGCCTAAAACCACTTCAAAGGTTCATCACTTGTTATTTCAAATGGCATGTTCTCTACTGGTTTCTTTGCTGATGGCGAAATGCATATTCCTTTGGGTCCTCGGGTTTCTACTCTCTGTTCTTCGACAATGACAACATTCTCCGTCTTCTTTATGATGGTCTTGAAGTTTCTGCCATTACTGGCCACATCCATGGCTGGCATCTTGGAAAGCTCATTAGGACGCAGTGCATGCTCGACGGAGTAGTGAAGTGAGCCTTACAACTCTGGTGACATTACTTCTCTATCCCTTTCTCTCTCTATGACGGCAATGAGAATGTAAGAATGAGCGAGGGTAGAAGAAAAACTGAGATTTAGGGTTGTCCAAGCTAGCCCAATTAAAATGTGTCACGTCAGCATGAGGGAGTGGGAAAACACATGCTTTCTAAAACGGTTTTTAAAAACCTATGTCGTAAAGCATTTTTAAAGTCATTTTTGAGAAAACTTCCTTTAAAAGGTTAAAATTATTTACAAAAATGTCACCACTTTACTTACGACATCGGTTTTTGTACAACCATCGTAAAACCAGTGTCGCAGAAGGCTTTTTTCCAGTAGTGCAAACATGAAAATCATAGTTTACCATTTTTATATTCCCGAGAAACTAAAAACTTTCCATTTATCAAACTTCCCCTAAAAAAATAGAAATAGCTAAACAATTAGTATTTTTTTACATTTTTAACATCAGGGACGTGTCTTCTCAAAAATATTCATTCATAATGTTTCTAAGGATACACTAATAGAAATTTTGGTAAATAATTCTTTTTAATTTAATATTTTAAAATATAAGAGGTATTCACTTCTTTCATCATTAAATATTTGACTTGAAAGAATTTTTCTAAAAATTAAATAATTATTAAATGAAAGACTTTTAAATATCTGATGTCGTTTATTGCATGAGTTACTTATCCCTCCTTTCAAAGTACCGCATGAGGGCCACCACTCCCAATGACAACATTTTTTCGTAATAACATTTGATGTTAATTTGATATGGAGTACGAACACATTTTCTTACATAGTTGTACTAAACATAATTTTATTGGTAAAAATTAATTAAAAAAATATAAAAGTATGTATATGGTTTAACAAATAAGGAATGACATTAACATTATTTTGAAATGCCAATAAATTTCAATTAATTTTAAAAAAATTATTAACATGAATGTATTTAGTATTTTGCTATTTTTTATAAGATTTGAAATGTGTCTTCTTCAAACAAGTTCATTTGTGATGTTTTTTCTTGCTACTTTAATAGGAATTTTTGAAAATAAAAATTATTAAATTTATTATATTAATATATAAAAGGTATTTATGATTTTGATCATTAAATATTTTATGTGAAACAATTTTTCCAAAAATTAAATAATTATAAAATGAAAGACATTTAAATTTAGGGTTTTTCCAGTATTTACCATTTTAGTTTTCCTTAACGGGGAGTTTGGTATAGGGTAATTTATTTTCATTCCAAGGGTGTATAATTCCTGGGAGACATGTTTCCTAGGAAAGTGTAAATACGTTCAATTAACTTAATAAGTTTCCTGAAAATTAAAGATTCATGCAAAATATGTAACTAAAACTTTCCCTCCACTCTGCAAAGTTGATTGCCTGCCCCCTCTTTGGCAATGTTTTTCTGGAAAAATGAGCTATCGGAAGTCATAGTTCTCCTGATAATATTTTTTTTATTAATTGCATACCAAACATGAAAATCATAGTTTACCATTTTAATATTCGTGAGAAACTAAAAACTTTCCGTTTATCTAACTTCCCCTAACAAAATAGAAATAACTAAATAATAACTATTTTTTTACCTTTTTAACATTAGGGACATGTCTTCTCCAAAATATTCATTCTTAATGTTTCTAAGGATACACTTATAGAAATTTTGGTAAATAATTCTTTTGAATTAATATTTTAAAATATGAGAGGTATTCACTTTTTTCATCATTAAATATTTAATTTGAAAGAATTTTTCTAAAAAATAAATTATTATTAAATGAAAGACATTTAATTTTATTATTTTTTGTGTATCTGCCATTTCACCTCCCTTTAAAAGAACAACAATAATTAAAACTGAGTTGGTCTTTTGCCAACACTGTATTTTTTCTAGTGTCGTTCCATACATGATTTATTGATACTTTGTTTCTAAGTATTGTGCGAGTATCACTGCTCTCAAAGACAACATTTTTCATAGCAATAAAGTAACACCGTTAAAAACTGACATAGCCTTTTACTCAAAACTGGCATAGCCTTCAAGAAAATGAGCTCTCCCACAAGGCCAGACGTAAGTACCTTCAACATCTACCTCCAAAAATATTTAAAAACTAACATATTAAAGACTTGAAACTTTTAGTCTTCATAGTGAGGTCTGAACAACAAAAAATATAGAAAGTGATAGGTACTAACTTTGTACACACTTGCCAAAGACCAAACTTGAAACAACTTAGCACATTAAACTAAAAGATCACAAAGGTAGGAACCCAAGTTAATTGTCAACAATATGGAGTAACTAAAACCAGAAACCTTAGCACTATTGCAACTTCAAGCTTTTACATGCATGTTCACACCATATTTACTATACTTCGATCAACTGATGCAATCTATTTGATTGAAAAGATAATTTATATTACTCTTCTAACGTAGTCGACAACTAAAAAAAAATATAACAGAAAGTAATGCTTAAGCCAATCAAATCAAGTCATTTTGAATCTCATCATTACTATCATGTATCTCAAAGAGAAGGAGAATCAGGCATCGTAATGCATAGCACAACAAAACATTAAAAGAAAACATGCCTTCTAAAGCCAACCAAGGTAAAAATGTATTCATATTTGGTGAACTTTTTCAAAATAATAACACATATATAAAAACATGGTGGAACAATCTGACCACATGCACAACACATTCCACACATTATTTCTGAAAATGAGTGGCAAGGGAATATAATAAAGCATTATTATTAAAACTGTACATGCACTAAGATAACAAGGGTGTCATGACAAAAGGAACACATTGTGATTTTGAAATTAGAAACCCTAAGTTTTTTAGGGCATTTCACCAAACATACAACTTGCAACCAATCTGGCAAAAGAAATAGTGAGTAGAAAATGGAACTTGCAGACAAAAAAAAAATAAAAGAAAGATGATTTTCTCTTTTTCATTCACAGAAAAGAAAACTTGAAGAAACACACTGCAAACAAAAGTTTGGATTTCCTTATGTGACATTATACTAACTAGTGAAAATTTAGCCCTTAATTTAAAGCTAAATAGAGATCCAGAATTTAAATAACTAAAAAAGGAATGATAGGGCTTTGATGGTGTGGACATTTTCACCAAAATGAATCCAAGTGAAAATTGCACGGGACCTCCATCCCCCAATGCATACCATCATGAAAACTAAAGAAAATTAAGAGTGAAGTAGTAACATAATGAAACTACTTCAAAAAATTCCAAGTAGAGATCTATTACAAAAATATGTGCCTTTACATACTCTTCAATAATTAGAAAGTCCTTGAATGACAATTAAAAATTATAATTTGTATATAATGAAAATTTTATGTAGTATAATAAATCTAACACGACACAATGTTAATAATTTCGTGAGTAAGTCTACAGAAAGTTTATTTAATTGTTTTTTTGAATTTGAGAATATTATTACTTGAAATACACCAATGGTCTGATAAATGGATGGGCTTCCTATGCTAAGAAATAAGAGTAGAAACACCACTACTTTACCACAATTATGATGATGATCTCCTGTCTTCTATTATATTATTGGCTGCAAATTTTTCTTTATCATTGGATATTTTAATTTGTTTTCTTCCATTACAAAATGAAAGGTTCAGAAGAGTTTGTTTTTTCAACACATTACAAGTTAGCTTTTGTAGTTGATCTAAGTTGTGTTTACATAGCAAAAAAAAAAATGAAAAATAAAAAGTGAGTTAAGCACAATCTCCATATAACTCAGATCTTGAACCATTCTATCACTTTTATTTTAGCATGAAACGTTTTTATTCAGTTATTGAAAAATCAAAAAATAGTTAAGCACAATCTCCATATAGATTCATACATAATATTTTATATGAAAGTTTCTATTTGGAAAAAAAAAATACAAGCATGTCACTCTTGTATGACTTGCATTGCACATCTAAGACATCTAGGCAGAAAAATAATCTTTGAAAATTACAAGTCAAATGCACACCGAACCACATGCATCCAAATGTAATATGGTGGTAAATTTTTCATTTATGGAATCCTCACACTTTCAACCAATGATAAGTCCACAATATTGATGTAAACCTTCGCTACACACTTTCATGTAGTGAAACCATCGTACTTACAAAATGGTTTGTCAATTATTGAAGAAAGCACAAAGACTCCTTTCATGATTTTAGCAGCTTGATCGTTGAACCAAAGACTCAATATTTTTTCATTGTCTCTATGTTTTCTCCTATGAAAATACAACTGAGATTAACTGCAACCTAACTGACAATATGTTTAAAGAAATCCATTCTCAACCTTCCATTTTTTAATGCCAAGAAAAGAAATTGAAATATGCAATGATAT
>NW_021144644.1:0-11064 GCF_004193775.1 Glycine soja | reverse complement strand
AAAAAAAACACAACAAAAAGAAACATCTAAATTCTCTGGAAGAACGAAGGAGTGAGGAAAGAGAAACAAACTTAAGTTTGGAGGCACAATTAGTTGTTTTCTTCACCATGAATGAATAAAAGAGAATGAGGTGAGAAGTAATGAAGAGATTAAATTAAACAAAGACATTAAATAAGTGTAAGGCTCTTTGGAAGTGAGTCTGCCTTCTCTAGCACTTTAAAATTTATTGTGTCATGTCATTACACAAGATGTATATGGTGATAATTTTTTACAAGTAAGTACAATAACTCTCCTAAAGATATGATAGAGAGTGTTCACATCAATAACGTGGACTTCTCATTTTCCAAAAGTATTAGGATTTCATACAAGGAAAAATTACCACCATGTACATCTTGTGTAACAACACATTTTTTGTAAAATAAATTAAAAAGGACTTTATTTAAAAATAAATAGAGTTTTAGGAAAATAATGATGTTTTTGTAATTAAATAAATAAAAAAATAATTTTATTAATAAAAAAAATTATTTTAAGGTAAATAAATTAAATCATGTTCTTATAAAATAAAATTATTGTTTTATTTATTCATTTGATATTGAGTAAAATATAGTTCTTTTTTTATAAAATAGCAAAATAAAGAAAAATAGAGTAAATAATAGGATAAAAGTATTATTGCTATAAATAGAGATATATTAGGTTATTTTTTTTATTTACCATATGTTTTTATGCTGTGCCATCCTCTAGCTCAAGTTCACTTTCCCTTCAACCTCTTCGAAAATTTTCTTTTTTTCACGCATACATTCAAACATGTCTCAGTAAAACTACGATCCCAAACTTATTTACCGTTGGATCATTGTGAAATTTGAACAACAACTTCGAAACTTTTTGTGATTTGCGAAATAATGTCTATGGTGAGAGACATTGCCCTCGCGCGTAGCTCTTCTCCCTCACGCGTAGCACTCTTTATCCCGTGTAACTTGTTTTGAACACATGACTAATGTGAAGGTATGGAATGTGATTTTGTGATTAAATCCTTAGGACAAGTGATGTTGTGCAATGAATGGTAAAATGATGTGAATTGTGTTATGATAACAGCGAAATTTGTGTTAATTTGTAGTCAATTTTGACTAAGAATGATTGAAACTTCTTTACTTTACTATTGTGTTTAATGAAATAATAAAGAAATTAATATATTTGCAGTTTTTTATTAGCGGAAGTTAAAAGAAAAAGATCTCAAGTACTTTAGACAGACGAAAATTGATGCAAAAATTGGAAGTAAAAACCTTGAACAAAAATTGGAAGAATTAGACAGCCCGCTTAGCACGCAAGACAGGCTCAGCGCGCACTCTCACTTAGTGGGCAAGTTCAGGCTTAGTGTGTAGTCTCGCTCAATCCACAACCCAGGCTTAGCGTGAAGAAGCCTGAAGGCGCGTTTAGCGCGAAAGCCCGCACTAAGCGCGATGTTGCGTGAAAATTAAGCTATCCTAGGCCTATAAAAAGAGTAGGAAGTAGAAGGGAAGGCCATAACCCATACACCGAGATAACACCTCGCCCGAAGACTTAGAGTTCTCTAATGAATACATCCTAAGTCTGAGTATGTAAAACATGGGAAACCCTCTTTCTATGTCCATTATCCTCTTTTCTTCCTCTATCCATCCATCTTCTTCCATCCATATCAACCCCCTAAAGTGTAAAAGTCTCTCATGACAATGAAAGGCTAAACCCCCTTTAGTTAGGGCCTGGCAGGCCTAAAATGCCAACAAATGTATTATATGCTTCATATCTATCAATACAAACAAGTTTTTCTTTCTTATTATCTTTTCTTGTTTTATTTCATGTATCATTCATCCTTGCATCATCTTTAGGGGTTTGGCGCTTGAAGAGGGTAATCCTTAGTAGAAATACATGGATGGTTTTATATGCATTAGTTTTAGGGATTAGTCGCTCGAAAGAGTATAATTTTTAATAGAACTCAAAGGTAGGGACATCTTAATAAAATCATTGCTAGACATAGAGTGATTGCATTATGCCCATGCAACAAAGAAAACATCTAGAATTAGAACTTCATGTTTTTTATCTATTGAATCTTTGCAAAGACATCTAGGAGATAGATAGGTAAGATAGGCTTGTCATCGTGAGACATCAGAGGCTAGTATTTTAATAGATGTGGGTAGGAAAAATTCACCAAATTGATAGAGAAAAATCTAAAATCATACATCTTAGGCAAATAAGGCATGCTAGCCCCCAACATTATTGCATTTTGATTCCATCTTTTCACATTCAAATTGTTATTTATTTTTCCTGTTATCTTTTCCTTTGCCTTAGTCTAAATTTCAAACTTACAATTCGGTATCTCTTTCTTCTTTTATTTCTCCTCATTGCTTAATAATTGGATTTGCATCACTTAAGTACAACCAAAGTCTCTGTGGATTCAACACTTGAACTTCTATTTCAATCTTTACTACTTGTGATAAAATTAGAACACTTGTCAATCTATTAACAAGTTTTTGGCGCTGTTGCTGGGGACTTTGGTTTTCGTACTTGGTTGTTACAAATCCCAATTTGAGAGCAATCATTCTTTATTTTTCATCTTTTAATTTTTTTTTCAAAAAAAAAAATGGTTATCATTTTTTCTTTACTCACTCTTATTTTATTCTTTTTTTAAAATAATAATAATAATAATAATTTAAGTATTGCTACACCTCAGTACTTCACCAGCATCAGAAGAAAAAGGAGAGTAAGTATACTAGTTTGCTACACCTCAGTACTTCACCAGCATAGCCAGACCAGATGTGCAAGTGACCAACATTTCATATCCACATTCCCTCATCCAGCTAATTCAAGGGAATCTATTTCATGGTCTCCCGAGTGAAGATCCATACATACGCATACCTGGCCACATACATTGAGACTTGCAACACGATGAAGATAGCAGTAGTACCAGGTGACGCCATTCACCTCAACCTATTTTCTTTCTCTTTGGCAAGTGAAGCGAAAAGATGGCTTCACTCATTCAAGGGGAATAGCCTGTGGACGTGGGAAGAGATGGTGGAGAAGTTCCTGAAGAAGTACTTCCCGAAGTCCAAGACCGCTGAGGGGAAGGTGGAAATCTCATTTAATCATGTAGAAGAAAATACAAATAATAATTCAAGCATGCTCAACTAAAGTGTTCATAAGTAATCACATAGAGGTTCAACCTTCTTTGATACCACTAAATGTGACATCCTCTATCCCGACATACATATAAATAAGAAAAACATATATAAATGAAGAATTTAATTGAACCAATTTTATTTAAATCACATACACAAATTCACGTGGGTAAAAGGATCACATCGGCTTCACCATTACCAAATAAAACTTATTAAAAATGTATCCGGCTCAGAATAAAGCCGTCAAAGTTAACAAAAGAACTCAGGTTAAGCAGTGGAATAAAATATACTAAAATAACATCACTAATTGAAATAAAAACTTATGCCTCAATGTCACATCCTATTAGAGCATTGTGTCTTAATGTTCTCTAGCACGAGATTCTTTAAAGCCATCCACCTAGCCATCTGCTCCCACGAACACAAAGTTTGAGATCATCACACGATCCAAACACAAGCAACACACAGGGAGTGAGTTATCATATTCCTAAAAATGTGAATATAAATTAAAACATACACACACACACACAATATAAGTATAACAGGCTGAACTTAGCACAATTCACATCATTTTACCATTCATTGCATAACATCACTTGTCTCAAAGATTTAATCACAAAATCATATTCATCATCTTCAAATTAATCATGTGTTCAAAACAACACATCTCAACCAGAACACAACATCTCACACTCATACACAACATCTTCACGAACAACTCACAGATATCATTACACATACGTTATGCAACAGATACACTAAGACTCAATTGTATATGCAATATGGTACAATGTCAGTGAAAAACCTCATCGAGCGCCTAGGAGTACATGACAAGAAACACCACATGGGGTAAATCTTGTAAATCCAATTTGATCCTCTAAGGATCCCTACAGATGTTCATTCTAAACCCAATTGCGTTAACTCATCCCTTACATCTAAGTGGACTCCCGTGTATAGTCCGACAGCAGTAGTGGCATCTCTAGCTGTTTCTTAAGTTTCCTCAAACTTTTGCTATGGTAATTCTGCTAGGGTTTTCAAGCATTAGAGAGTAGCAGAAGGGATTGGAGCCTCCATTTCTCTGTCTCTATGCGAGGGGCGTTTCTCTCTCCACATACAATTTTGACTAATCCCAACGGTGGAGATATGCGCAAATGAATTCCGAACACGGTGTTCGAATGTTTTGACGATCCAACGGTTAACAAGTACGGAATCAAATTTTTGCTAAGATAGATTTTGGTATATGCAGGAAAAAGATAGCTACATGTGAGGGAAGTTTCTCTTACCAAAGATATTATTTCACAAATCCCAATTTTGGGGATGTGCATAAATAAGCTTCAAATTGGGTGTTCCAATTTCGCAATGATCAAACGGTTATCAAATTTGGAATCATAGTTTTACTAAGACATGTTTGAGTGTTTGGGAAAAGAGAGGGTTTTGAAAGGGGGGAAGGAAAAAGGAATTTGAGAGCATGATAGTGCGTAAAGACATATGTTAAATGTAAAACTGACCTAGTATATCTCTATTTAGAACTATTATACTCTCAACCTATTATTTACTCTATTTTTCTTTATTTTATTATTTTATAAAAATAAACTATATTTTACTCCCTATCAAATGAATAAATAAAATATTCATTTTATTTTATAAGAACATATAATTATTTTATTTACCTTAAAATCATTATTTTAATTAATAAAATTATTTTTTTCTTATTTATTTAATTACGAAAATCTCATTATTTTCCTAAAACTCTATTTATTTTTAAATAGAATCTTTTTTAATTTATATTACGCAAAAATTGGGTGTTACACAAGATGTATATGGTGGTAATTTTTCCTTGTATGGAATCCTAAAACTTTTAGTAAATGATAAGTCCACATTATTGGTGTGAAGCCTCGATCATATCTTTAGGAAGAACATTGTACTTACAAAATGGATTCTCAATATTTGAAGAAAGCATAAAGACCACCTCTATGATAAGACAACTTAATCATTGAGAACAAAGGCTCAAGATTCTACAATATAGTCTAAGCTTTTGTTTTTGCTATGTAAACACAACTTAGATCAACTACAAAGGCTAACTAGTTATGTGCTAAAAAAACAAACTCTTCTCAACCTTGCATTTTAATGGAATAAACAAATTAAAATCTGCAATGGTAAAGAAAAAGTTACCTTCAATACTATAATAGAAGAAAGGAGGTCATCATGGTAATTGTGGTAAAGTAGTGGTGTTTCTACTCTTATTTCTTAGCATAGGAAGCCATTCCATTCATGAGACCATTTGTGTATTTCGAGTAATATTTTCAAATTCAGAAAAAACAATTAACTAGACATTCTCAAGACTTACTCACCAAATTAATATCATTGTTCCGCCATAGGAAGCCATGCTATTTCATGAAATATGAAAAACTTTTTACCTTGGTTGGGTTTAGAAAGCATGTTTTCTTACAATGTTTTGTTGTGTTATGCATTACCATGCATGTTTCTCCTTCTCTTTGACACATATAGATGTATCATACTAATGATGAGATTCAAAATGACTTGACTTGAATGGCTTAAGCACTATTTTCTATTATATTATTTTTTTAGTTGTACACTACATTATAAGAGTAGTATAATTTTCTTTTCAATCAAATAGATTGCATCAGTTGATCTAAGTTTAGTAAATATGGTGTGCACATGCATGTAAAAGCTTGGAGATGCAATAGTGCTAAGGTTTCTGGTTTTAGTTACTCCATATTGTCGACAATTAACTTGGGGTCCTGTCTTTATGATATTTAAGTTTAATGTGCCAACCTGTTTCAAGTTTGGTCTTTGGCAATGTGTTAAAAGATATGCATGTTGATTAATAGGAATGATTCAACACCTATAGGATATGAAGAGACTTTAATTTTGGTGTATTGCTAAACTACTGATTTCTGAATCTGATGCAAGGCTAACTCGATGATATCTACTCCAATATCAATGATATAGAATCCTCAAAAATAGAGGGTTTTTGGTTATAAAAAATTCAAATATTGAAATTTTATTTCATTAATATCTTGGTTCAGTGAAGATTCTATTAAACAAGAAGAAAAGAGACACTTATCTTCAAATAATTGTAGTGTCTCCTACATTGAAGAATTCAAATAAAAAGGTCGATTCTTTTTTGTTAGTTCCTATCACTTTATATATTTTTGGTTGTTCAGACCTCACTATGAAAACTGAAAAGTTTCAATTCTTTAATATGTTAACTTTTCAATATTTTGGAGGTTGTAGGTATAGGTTGCTTGGTTGAGTAGATGTTGAAGGTACTAACGTCTGGCCTTGTAGGAGAGCTCATTTTCTGAAGCCAATTTTGTTTTGATCTATAAATAACCAAGTTTATGCAATAACGTTTTGATTGAGAGTGTGATCCCCATATGTAACTAATTAGAAAGCAAAAATTTGTAACTCGCACATGAAATATGCCTGGAAGTACGCACTGTTGGCTGAAGGCCAACTAAGTATTAAAATTTTCTACATTATTATTATGAAAACATTGTTGTTGAGAATAGTGCTGCTCACATGGTTCTTAGAAAGAGGGATTAGTAACTTAGGCATGAAACGACACTAGCAATAATAACACAATTTTAGTAAAAGGCTATGTCAGTTTTTAAGAGTGTTACTTATTACTATGAAAATGTTGTCCTTGGGAGCAGTGGTGCTCACACACTACTTAGAAACCAAATATCAATAAATGAGGCATGGAACACCACTAGAAATAACACAGTGTTGGCAAAAGACAAACTGAGTTTTAATTATTGTTGTTCTTTTAAAGGGAGGTCAAATGCCAGATGCACAAAAAATAATAAATTTAAATGTCATTTATTAATAATTATTTAATTTTAGAAAAAATTATTTCAAATCAAATATATAATGTATGAAATTTTAATACTTAGTTGGCCTTCAGCCAACAGTGCGTATTCTAAGAGTCATTTCAAGCACAAGTTACAGGTCTTTGCTTTCAAAGTAACATGGGGATCACTGCTCTCAACAAAAACATTATTGCATAATAATAACACATGAAAAAGAATATAGTAAGCATGGAAATTAACTAAACTTGGTTATTCATTAATCAAAACAAAATTTTCTTCAAGAAAATGAGCTCTCCTACAAGGCCAGACGTAACTACCTTCACATCTACTCAACCAACCAACCTATCCGTAAAGCCTCCTAAACTATTTAAAAATTAACATATTAAAGAATTGAACTTTCAGTTTTCATAGTGAGGTCTGAACAACCAAAAATATATAAAGTGATAGGAACTAACAAAAAAGAATCGACCTTTTTATTTGAATTCTTCAATGTAAGAGACAATACAATTATTTGAAGATAAGTGTCTCTTTTCTTCTTGTTTATTGGAATCTTTATAGAACCAAGATATTAAGGAAATAAAACTTTCAATATTTGAATTTTTTAAAGCAAAAACCTTCAATTTCCAAAGACTCTATATCATTGATATTGGAGTAGACATCACTGAGTTAGCCTTGCATCATATTAAGAAATCAGCAATTTAGCAATACACCAAAAGTCTCTTCATATCCTATAGGTGTTGAATCTTTCCTATTAATCAGCGGGTCATGAATATCTTTGTACACACTTGCCAAAGACCAAACTTGAAACAACTTAGCACATTAAACTTAAAAATCATGAAGATAGAACCCCAAGTTAATTGTCGACAATATGGAGTAACTAAAACCAGAACCTTAGCACTATTGCAACTCCAAGCTTTTACATGCATGTGCACACCATATTTACTATACTTTGATCAACTGATACAATCTATTTGATTGAAAAGATAATTTATACTACTCTTCTATGTAGTGGACAACTAAAATTAAAATAATATAATAGAAAATACTGCTTAAGCCATTCAAATCAAGTC
Organism: Glycine soja; assembly: GCF_004193775.1. Lineage (NCBI taxonomy): Eukaryota > Viridiplantae > Streptophyta > Magnoliopsida > Fabales > Fabaceae > Glycine > Glycine soja. The sequence goes on along the minus strand of NW_021144644.1, from coordinate 3,012 downwards.
ATTTTGAATCTCACCATTAGTATCATGCATGTCAAAGAGAAGGAGAATCAGGCATCGTAATGCATAACACAACAAAACATTAAAAGAAACATGCTTCCTAAATCCAACCAAGGTAAAAATGTATTCATATTTCGTGAATTTTTCAAAATTATAAGACACATATAACCATATATAAAAACATGGTGGAACAATCTCACCACATGAACAACATAGACCACACATTTCAGAAAATGAGTGGTAAGGAAAAATAATAAAGCACTGTTAATAAAACCGTAGGTACACTAAGATAGCAAGGGTGTCATAACAAAAGGAACACATTGTGATTTTTCAAAATTAGAAAACCCAAAGTTTATTAGGGCATTTCACCAAACATACAACTCGCACCGATCTAGCTGAGATGGGTATCCGAGCGTCGTTACATCCAAGGTTTGATGGTAGAAAAATATACTTGCCTCTAGCTTGTCATACTTTGTCCAGAAAGGAAAAGATCAATTTTTTGTCAGTGCCTACGACGGTCAAAGTTTCACAAGGATACTTTTGAAATATTAAGAGTCTTGTGCATTTGAAAGATCTTAAGTTGGTAGGCTTAAAGTCTCATGATTGTCATGTCTTGATGCAACAATTGTTATCGGTGGCCATACGAGACATTTTGCCTAACAAAGTCAGCTTGCTATAACTCGGCTGTGCTTTTTCTTCAATTCCATATGTAGCAAAGTTCTTGATCCTGTAAAGTTAAAATGAACTGGAAAATGAGGCTGCTATTATATTGTGTGAGTTGGAGATGTATTTTTCGCCTGCATTCTTTGACATCATGGTTCACTTAATTATTCATCTAGTCAGAGAAATCAAATGTTGTGATCCTGTTTATTTGCGGTGATGTATCCGGTTGAGCGATACATGAAGATCTTAAAAGGGTATACCAAGAATCTACACCGTCCGGAAGCATCTATGGTGAAAGGTACATTGCAGAAGAAGCCATTGAATTTTGTTCAGAGTACATTGAAAAAGCTAAACCTGTTGGGCTTCCCGAGTCTCGGCATGATGAAAGAGTAAGAGGTAAGGGTTCAGAAGACTGCATGTCATCACTCCAAGTGTAGAAGATTTGCACCAAGCTCACTTGTATGTGTTGAATAATAGTAATGAAGTTTTGCCATACATAATCGTCATGAAAATTTAGTCAAACAAAGTAATCCAAAAATGTCGAAGAACTCAGTGTTGAAAAAACATAACAAACTTTCTAGATTGGTTTAAACACACAATCTTGGCTGATGATAATGCTTCTGTAATGTTGAGAAAGCTAGCAGATGGGCCTAAAAGAAATGTTATAACTTGGCAAGGATATGATATAAACAAGTATTCCTTCTATACAAAAGCACAAGACAAAAAAGTACAATGCAAAACAGTGAGTTACCCTAAAGCTGAATCTCAACACTTCGCTAGTGTACATGATGACAATCCTTGTGGCTTTCATCCCTTACTTTGGTTTCATTGAAGAAATTTGGGAGCTTAACTATGTCAAATTTACTGTCTGTGTTTTCAAATGTAAGTGGGTTGACAGTAATATCGGTGTGCGGACCGATGATATGGGATTTACGTTGGTGGATCTTAACAAACTCGCTTACCAGAATGATCCTTTCATTATGGCAGAACAAGCAAAACAAGTATTTTACGTTAAAGACCCTTGTGATCGAAGGTGGTCAGTGGTTTTACATGGTAAAACAATAGGTGTCAATGTTGAAGATGATGATTCATACATTGATACTTATGTTAGTCCTTTGTCCACACAACTGTCACCTAATGTTGTCGGAGAAGAAACTGACGACGTTCATGCTATCGTAATGATCACGATGAAGGAGAATTAATTAACATCATCTAATGTAATTTTTTTTATTTTGTACTTAATTTCAATACATTTAATTACATTCATACGCATTTATTTTTTATAACATATTGAATTAATGTTTTTTTTTGTTTACAGCCAAATGGCTACATAGCCAAACTCTCCTCCGCCTCCTCCTCCTTTTACTGGTGTAGCATCGCATTCGCCGTCACCACCATTGAAGTGGACTAGAAAGGCCTCACGCCTAAGATCATTGGCGACTAGACCAGTTGGGGCAGAGAGACCCCTTGTCCATGTGGATCCTGCTACTGGCAAAGCAGACGGTCCCCATAGCAAGAAATTCAAAACATATTTAAGGATCGTTGCTCGTGATAAGGTGGATGTCACATACGAAAATTGGAAGCATATCCCTATTACTCGGAAGGATTTGATATGGAGGATATTCAGGTATCATGTATTATTTCATGTTCCATATTGTTTGTTAGCCAAATATTTGAATTTAGTAATAATAAAACCTAATTTACTCTTTGTTAGGCTGAATTTGATATCCCTGAAGCATTTAATTTAAGGACAAAAATGAAAATACTTCAAACTGTGGGGGAGCAGTGGAGACAGTTTAAGTCTGATTTGACGTCGAAATGGACACTTGCAACTGACAAGGATAGTGTCGATGACACTATATGCAAAATGTACGACATTAGCAAGGAGAAATGGGCTCAATTTTGTCAGAGCCGCAGAGACCCTTCATGGAGGTAACTAATTTGTTATTTTCATTTTTTTAAATTTAAATGAACTTATTATAATAATTGTAATCATGAGTTTAATTAATGTTTCATTTTTGCAGGATGCACAAAAAAAAGCTCAAGCCGTCCAAAAACAGAACACTGCCCCTCATGTGATGTCTCGTGGGGGTTATGAATATTTAGAAAAAAAGTTGATGGGATGAGAAAGAAAGAAAAAACTAGTGGAAGCTACTCAATCCGAAAGCACTGACACCGTTATTGATCCTCCATCTCCATCAAACGACATGTGAGTGGAAGCTAGCCATACTAAGAAAACTGGTGGCATGACATCTGAGGCAGCAAAGGAAATTGCTGACAAGATTATAAGTCACTTTCAATTTATAATTGTAATTATTTTTTTTATTGTGTGATTGAGTATAGAATAATGTG
>NW_021144643.1:0-26135 GCF_004193775.1 Glycine soja | reverse complement strand
CCACCTATCCCATCAAAAACTCGCTCAAAGTCCCAAGAGGAACCCTCTAAAAGGAGTAGAGATGTGAAGTGTTTCAAGTGCCAAGGCCTAGGACACTATGCTTATGAGTGCCCTAACAAAAGGTCCATGGTTCTTAGAGATGGAGAATATATAAGTGAATCTGATGTTGAAGAGGAAGAGGAGAGTGAGTACGTAGAGGAAGAGGAGACTCCGGAGGGAGATTGTTGATGATTAGGCGGTTACTTGGTGGTCAATTGAAGCATGAGGAGAGAGCCAAAGAGAAAACATCTTTCACACTAGATGTTTAATCAATGGCAAGGTGTGCATGGTGATCATTGATGGAGGTAGTTGCACCAATGTGGCTAGTGCTAGATTAGTGTCAAAGCTAAATTTAGCTACTAAACCACATCCTAGGCCATACAAACTTCAATGGCTTAGTAAGGATGGGGAGGTGCAAGTGAGGCAGCAGTTGAAGTGGACGTTTCCATTGGGAAATACAATGATAAGGTACTTTGTGATGTTGTTCCTATGGAGGCCAGTCACTTACTGTTGGGGAGACCATGGCAATTTGATAAAAGAGCCAATCATGACGGTTACACCAACAAGATCTCTTTCATGCACCAAGACAAAAAGATTGTGCTCAAGCCATTGAGTCCACAAGAAGTGTGTGAGGATCAAAAGAAAATGAGAGAAAAACTTCTTCAAGAGAAAAAAGAAAAAGAAAAAGTGAGCAAAACACTTGAGAGTGAGAAAAAGAGGGAAACACTTGAGAGGAAAAAGAGTGAACAAAAGAAGAGTGAAACACTTGAAGTGAGGGAGAGCTATTTAGCCACAAAAAGTGAGGTCAAGAGGTTGTTTCGTGCAAACAGTCACTATATATCTTGTGTTGCAAAAATCAGATTTTGACCATAACTTTGATGATTTTGAAGTGTTCTAGTGTTAAACTCTTTTGCAGGATTTTAAGACATTTTCACCAAATGTGCCAATGGACTACCACTTGAGGGAATTGAGATCAAATGATCTCATTCCGGGAGCTTCTTGCCAATAGGCAGCATAGAAGTAATCCACAAGAAACCAAAGAGATTCAAAGACAAGGGATGAACTCATTAGCAAAGGTTGGGTAAGAGATAGTATGAGTCCTTGTGCTGCCAGTGATTTTGGTCCCTAAAAGGATGACATGGCGCATGTGTTACTGATTGTAGAGCTTAATAACATCACCATTAAATATAGGCATCCTATACCTAGGCTTGATGATTTGCATTTTGGAGGACTTTGTGGAGCAAGTTGGGCACTAAATTGTTATTTTCAACCATTGTCACCACAAACCGATGGGCAAACGAAGTTGTTAATAGGACTTTGGGAACTTTGCTTAGGACAGTTTTGAGGAAGAACTTAAAACTTGGAAGCTTGTTACCCATGTTGAATTTGCTTACAATAGAGTTGTTCATAGCACACTAATTTTCTCCTTTTGAAGTTGTTTATGGTTTTAATCCACTAACCTCTTGATCTTTGCCTATGCCTAATGTTTCTGTTTTTAAGCATAAAGAAGGTCAAGCAAAGGCGGACTATGTGAAGAAGCTTCATGAGAGAGTCAAAGATCAAATTGAGAGGAAAAATAAAAGTTATGCTAAACAAGCCAACAAAGGGAGAAAGAAGGTTGTCTTCGAACCCGGAGATTGGCTTTGGGTGCACATGAGAAAAGAAAGGTTTCCAGAACAAAGGAATCAAAGCTTCAACCAAGGGGAGATGGACCATTTCAAGTGCTTGAAAGAATCAATGATAATGCTTACAAAGTTGAGCTGCCCGGTGAGTATAATGTTAGTTCCACCTTCAATGTCTCTGATTTATCTCTTTTTGATGCAGATGGAGAATCCGATTTGAGGACAAATCCTTCTCAAGAGGGAGAGAATGATGAGGACATGACCAAGAGCAAGGGCAAGGATCCACTTGAAGGACTTGGAGGACCTATGACAAGGGCTAGAGCAAGGAAAGCCAAGGAAGCTCTTCAACAAGTGTTGTCCATACTATTTGAATACAAGCCCAAGTTTCAAGGAGAAAAGTCCAAGGTTGTGAGTTGTATCATGGCCCAAATGGAGGAGGACTAAATGACACCACTTTGTCTCAATTTTAGAGTGTTTAGTTTGTCTAAATAATGGCCCAATCCTTGTAAAGTTGGCTGACCAAAAATATGTTTTGGGTTAATCAACTAAAAGGGCTTTAGTTAGGTTTAGTTCAAGTTGTAATAAGGGCCCAATGGCAACCTAGGCATCAGCCTTTTGGGAGACCAAATGGTGGCTGACTTGTTGGCTGTTTGGGGGTGACTTTTGGTTGCCACAATTTCAGTTACACTCAGCCATTAAGTTTTTTTTAATTCCCTAGGTTAATGGCATTAAGTTATTTTAATTCTAGGTTAGTGGGTCATTACTAAAATCTGCTGTAAAGCTTCTATATAAGCTGAACCATTTTATCAATAAAGACAAGTTGAGTTTTATTCAGAAAATTAGAGTTTATCTCTTTTATCTTAGTGAGAGTGATTCTCCTAAATTCTTGAGTGATTCAAGAACACCCTGGCTGTATCAAAGGACTTTCACAACCTTTGTGTGTTGCCCTCGCTGGAAAGAGTGATTCTTTCCTTCCCATCATCTCCACCCTTGTTCTTTCAAACCACAATTCCAGAAAATCCACCTCTGCCCAAAATTATCTCGTGACCATAACTCCCATTTCACACACTCAAATTAAGTGATTCTTGAGCCTAAATTGAATTTCAAAACGAGACCTTTCACCTCGTTTTGGAATCACCTCATTTGGAGCCTGTAGCTTCCGTTATTGGCCATTTTCTATATTTCTGTCCAGCCACCACTTAACCTACGTTTTACCATCCCATTCATCCATTTTATGCCAGAAACCACCTTTTAAGACCCACGAGATTAACCACCTTATTTTCCATCCTTTCCTTAATCAATTTCCGCATTTTCCCATCAAGGTTTAATCCTAGACGATCCTAAGTCAGCCCTTGTGCCATGAGGGTTCATATCATTCAGCGCTTCTGTTTTCAATTACGAGCGTCTCGATATATTATGGGACTCAATCGGACATCCGAGTAAAAAGTTATTGTCGTTTAATATTGCTCAGAGTTTCTGTTTTCAATTTCGAGCGTCTCGATATACTACGGGACACAATTAGACATCTGAGTCAAAAGTAATTGTCGTTTGAATTTCCTCAGAGCTTTTGTTTTCAATTACGAGCGTCTGGATATATTACGGGACTCAATCGGACATCCGAGTAAAAGTTATTGTCGTTTAATTTCTCTCAGAGCTTCAGTTTTCAATTTCGAAAGTCTCGACATATTATGGGACTCAATCGGACATCCGTGTAAAAAGTTATCGTCGTTTGATTTTTCTAATAGCTTCTGTTATGAATTTCGAGCATCTCGATATATTACGGGACACAATCGGACATCCGAGTCAAAAGTTATTGTCGTTTGATTTTTCTCAGAGCTTCAGTTTTCAATTTCAAACGTCTCGACATATTATGGACTCAATCGGACATCCGGTAAAAAGTTATCGTCGTTTGATTTTTCTAATAGCTTCTGTTTAATTCGAGTCTCAATATATTAGGGACACAATCGGAATCCGATCATTCGTTTAATTTCTCAGGCTTCTGTTTTCAATTCACGTCTCGATATTATGGACTCAATCGGACATCCGAGTAAAAGTTATTGTCGTTTAATATTGCTCAGAGTTTCTGTTTTCAATTTCGAGCGTCTCGATATACTACGGGACACAATTAGACATCTGAGTCAAAAGTAATTGTCGTTTGAATTTCCTCAGAGCTTTTGTTTTCAATTACGAGCGTCTGGATATATTACGGGACTCAATCGGACATCCGAGTAAAAAGTTATTGTCGTTTAATTTCTCTCAGAGCTTCAGTTTTCAATTTCGAAAGTCTCGACATATTATGGGACTCAATCGGACATCCGTGTAAAAAGTTATCGTCGTTTGATTTTTCTAATAGCTTCTGTTATGAATTTCGAGCATCTCGATATATTACGGGACACAATCGGACATCCGAGTCAAAAGTTATTGTCGTTTGATTTTTCTCAGAGCTTCAGTTTTCAATTTCAAACGTCTCGACATATTATGGGACTCAATCGGACATCCGTGTAAAAAGTTATCGTCGTTTGATTTTTCTAATAGCTTCTGTTCTAAATTACGAGCGTCTCAATATATTACGGGACACAATCGGACATCCGAGTCAAAAGTTATTGTCGTTTGAATTTGCTCAGCGCTTCTGTTTTCAATTAGGAGCGTCTCGATATATTATGGGACACAATGGGACATCCGTGTAAAAAGTTATCGTTCATAGATTTTTCTAATAGCTTCTGTTTTGAATTTGGAGCGTCTCGAGATACTACGGGACACAATCGGACATCCGAGTCAAAAGTTATTGTCGTTTGATTTTTCTCAGAGATTCAGTTTTCAATTTCAAACGTCTCGACATATTATGGGACTCAATCGGACATCCGTGTAAAAAGTTATCGTCGTTTGATTTTTCTAATAGTTTCAGTTCTGAATTTCGAGCGTCTGGATATATTACGGGACACAATCGGACATCCGAGTAAAAAGTTATTGTCGTTTGATTTTTCTCAGAGCTTCAGTTTTCAATTTCGAACGTCTCGACATATTATGGGCCTCAATCGGACATCCGTGTAAAAAGTTATCGTCGTTTGATTTTTCTAATAGCTTCTGTTCTGTATTTCGAGCATCTCGATATATTACGGGACACAATCGGACATCGGAGTCAAAAGTTATTGTCGTTTGATTTTTCTCAGAGCTTCAGTTTTCAATTTCAAACGTCTCGATATTTTACGGGGCTCTATCCGACATCCGAGTTAAAAGTTATTGTCGTTTGATTTTTCTTAGAGCTTCCATTTTGAATTTCTAACGTCTCGAGATAGTACGGGACACAATCGGACACCCGAGTTAAAAGTTATTGTCGTTTGATTTTTCTCAGAGCTTCAGTTTTCAATTTCGAGCGTCTCGATATGCTACGGGACAGAATCGGACATCCGAGTCAAAACTTATTGTCGTTTGAATTTGCTAAGAGCTTCTGTTTTCAATTTCGAGCGTCTCGATATATTATGGGACTCAATGGGACATCCGTGTAAAAAGTTATCGTCCATAGATTTTTCTAATAGCTTCTGTTTTGAATTTGGAGCGTCTAGAGATACTACGGGACACAATCGGACGTCCGAGTCAAAAGTTATTGTCGTTTGAATTTCCTCAGACCTTTTGTTTTCAATTACGAGCGTCTCGATATATTACGGGACTCAATCGGACATCCGAGTAAAAAGTTATTGTCGTTTGATTTCTCTCAGAGCTTCAGTTTTCAATTTCGAAAGTCTCGACATATTATGGGACTCAATCGGACATCCGTGTAAAAAGTTATCGTCGTTTGATTTTTCTAATAGCTTCTGTTATGAATTTCGAGCATCTCGATATATTACGGGACACAATTGGACATCCGAGTCAAAAGTTATTGTCGTTTGATTTTTCTCAGAGCTTCAGTTTTCAATTTCAAATGTCTCGATATTTTACGGGGCTCTATCCGACATCCGAGTTAAAAGTTATTGTCGTTTGATTTTTCTTAGAGCTTCCATTTTCAATTACGAGCGTCTCGGTATACTACGGGAGACAATCGGACACCCGAGTTAAAAGTTATTGTCGTTTGATTTTTCTCAGAGCTTCAGTTTTCAATTTCGAGCGTCTCGATATACTACGGGACACAATCGGACATCCGAGTCAAAACTTATTGTCGTTTGAATTTGCTAAGAGCTTCTGTTTTCAATTTCGAGCGTCACGATATATTATGGGACTCAATGGGACATCCGTGTAAAAAGTTATCGTCGTTTGATTTTTCTAATAGCTTCTGTTTTGAATTTCTAGCGTTTCGAGATACTACGGGACACAATCGGACATCCGAGTCAAAAGTTATTGTCGTTTGAATTTCCTCAAAGCTTCTCTTTTTATTTACGAGCGTCTCGATATATTACGGTACTCAATCGGACATCCGAGTAAAAAGTTATTGTCGTTTGAAATTGTTCAGAGTTTCTGTTTTCAATTTCGAGCGTCTCGATATACTACGGGACACAATTAGACATCTGAGTCAAAAGTAATTGTCGTTTGAATTTCCTCAGAGCTTTTGTTTTCAATTACGAGCGTCTCGATATATTACGGGACTCAATCGGACATCCCAGTAAAAAGTTATTGTCGTTTGATTTCTCTCAGAGCTTCAGTTTTCAATTTCGAACGTCTCGACATATTATGGGACTTAATCGGACATCCGTGTAAAACGTTATCGTCGTTTGATTTTTCTAATAGTTTCAGTTCTGAATTTCGAGCTCTGGATATATTACGGGACACAATCGGACATCCGAGTCAAAAGTTATTGTCGTTTGAATTTGCTCAGCGCTTCTGTTTTCAATTACGAGCGTCTCGATATATTATTGGACTCAATGGGACATCCGTGTAAAAAGTTATTGTCGATTGATTTCTCTCAGAGCTTCAGTTTTCAATTTCGAACGTCTCGACATATTATGGGACTCAATCGGACATCCGTGTAAAACGTTATCGTCGTTTGATTTTTCTAATAGCTTCTGTTATGAATGTCGAGCATCTCGATATATTACGGGACACAATCGGACATCCGAGTCAAAAGTTATTGTCGTTTGATTTTTCTCAGAGCTTCAGTTTTCAATTTCAAACGTCTCGACATATTATGGGACTCAATCGGACATCCGAGTAAAAAGTTATTGTCGTTTAATATTGCTCAGAGTTTCTGTTTTCAATTTCGAGCGTCTCGATATACTACGGGACACAATTAGACATCTGAGTCAAAAGTAATTGTCGTTTGAATTTCCTCAGAGCTTTTGTTTTCAATTACGAGCGTCTGGATATATTACGGGACTCAATCGGACATCCGAGTAAAAAGTTATTGTCGTTTAATTTCTCTCAGAGCTTCAGTTTTCAATTTCGAAAGTCTCGACATATTATGGGACTCAATCGGACATCCGTGTAAAAAGTTATCGTCGTTTGATTTTTCTAATAGCTTCTGTTATGAATTTCGAGCATCTCGATATATTACGGGACACAATCGGACATCCGAGTCAAAAGTTATTGTCGTTTGATTTTTCTCAGAGCTTCAGTTTTCAATTTCAAACGTCTCGACATATTATGGGACTCAATCGGACATCCGAGTAAAAAGTTATTGTCGTTTAATATTGCTCAGAGTTTCTGTTTTCAATTTCGAGCGTCTCGATATACTACGGGACACAATTAGACATCTGAGTCAAAAGTAATTGTCGTTTGAATTTCCTCAGAGCTTTTGTTTTCAATTACGAGCGTCTGGATATATTACGGGACTCAATCGGACATCCGAGTAAAAAGTTATTGTCGTTTAATTTCTCTCAGAGCTTCAGTTTTCAATTTCGAAAGTCTCGACATATTATGGGACTCAATCGGACATCCGTGTAAAAAGTTATCGTCGTTTGATTTTTCTAATAGCTTCTGTTATGAATTTCGAGCATCTCGATATATTACGGGACACAATCGGACATCCGAGTCAAAAGTTATTGTCGTTTGATTTTTCTCAGAGCTTCAGTTTTCAATTTCAAACGTCTCGACATATTATGGGACTCAATCGGACATCCGTGTAAAAAGTTATCGTCGTTTGATTTTTCTAATAGCTTCTGTTCTAAATTACGAGCGTCTCAATATATTACGGGACACAATCGGACATCCGAGTCAAAAGTTATTGTCGTTTGAATTTGCTCAGCGCTTCTGTTTTCAATTAGGAGCGTCTCGATATATTATGGGACACAATGGGACATCCGTGTAAAAAGTTATCGTTCATAGATTTTTCTAATAGCTTCTGTTTTGAATTTGGAGCGTCTCGAGATACTACGGGACACAATCGGACATCCGAGTCAAAAGTTATTGTCGTTTGATTTTTCTCAGAGATTCAGTTTTCAATTTCAAACGTCTCGACATATTATGGGACTCAATCGGACATCCGTGTAAAAAGTTATCGTCGTTTGATTTTTCTAATAGTTTCAGTTCTGAATTTCGAGCGTCTGGATATATTACGGGACACAATCGGACATCCGAGTAAAAAGTTATTGTCGTTTGATTTTTCTCAGAGCTTCAGTTTTCAATTTCGAACGTCTCGACATATTATGGGCCTCAATCGGACATCCGTGTAAAAAGTTATCGTCGTTTGATTTTTCTAATAGCTTCTGTTCTGTATTTCGAGCATCTCGATATATTACGGGACACAATCGGACATCGGAGTCAAAAGTTATTGTCGTTTGATTTTTCTCAGAGCTTCAGTTTTCAATTTCAAACGTCTCGATATTTTACGGGGCTCTATCCGACATCCGAGTTAAAAGTTATTGTCGTTTGATTTTTCTTAGAGCTTCCATTTTGAATTTCTAACGTCTCGAGATAGTACGGGACACAATCGGACACCCGAGTTAAAAGTTATTGTCGTTTGATTTTTCTCAGAGCTTCAGTTTTCAATTTCGAGCGTCTCGATATGCTACGGGACAGAATCGGACATCCGAGTCAAAACTTATTGTCGTTTGAATTTGCTAAGAGCTTCTGTTTTCAATTTCGAGCGTCTCGATATATTATGGGACTCAATGGGACATCCGTGTAAAAAGTTATCGTCCATAGATTTTTCTAATAGCTTCTGTTTTGAATTTGGAGCGTCTAGAGATACTACGGGACACAATCGGACGTCCGAGTCAAAAGTTATTGTCGTTTGAATTTCCTCAGACCTTTTGTTTTCAATTACGAGCGTCTCGATATATTACGGGACTCAATCGGACATCCGAGTAAAAAGTTATTGTCGTTTGATTTCTCTCAGAGCTTCAGTTTTCAATTTCGAAAGTCTCGACATATTATGGGACTCAATCGGACATCCGTGTAAAAAGTTATCGTCGTTTGATTTTTCTAATAGCTTCTGTTATGAATTTCGAGCATCTCGATATATTACGGGACACAATTGGACATCCGAGTCAAAAGTTATTGTCGTTTGATTTTTCTCAGAGCTTCAGTTTTCAATTTCAAATGTCTCGATATTTTACGGGGCTCTATCCGACATCCGAGTTAAAAGTTATTGTCGTTTGATTTTTCTTAGAGCTTCCATTTTCAATTACGAGCGTCTCGGTATACTACGGGAGACAATCGGACACCCGAGTTAAAAGTTATTGTCGTTTGATTTTTCTCAGAGCTTCAGTTTTCAATTTCGAGCGTCTCGATATACTACGGGACACAATCGGACATCCGAGTCAAAACTTATTGTCGTTTGAATTTGCTAAGAGCTTCTGTTTTCAATTTCGAGCGTCACGATATATTATGGGACTCAATGGGACATCCGTGTAAAAAGTTATCGTCGTTTGATTTTTCTAATAGCTTCTGTTTTGAATTTCTAGCGTTTCGAGATACTACGGGACACAATCGGACATCCGAGTCAAAAGTTATTGTCGTTTGAATTTCCTCAAAGCTTCTCTTTTTATTTACGAGCGTCTCGATATATTACGGTACTCAATCGGACATCCGAGTAAAAAGTTATTGTCGTTTGAAATTGTTCAGAGTTTCTGTTTTCAATTTCGAGCGTCTCGATATACTACGGGACACAATTAGACATCTGAGTCAAAAGTAATTGTCGTTTGAATTTCCTCAGAGCTTTTGTTTTCAATTACGAGCGTCTCGATATATTACGGGACTCAATCGGACATCCCAGTAAAAAGTTATTGTCGTTTGATTTCTCTCAGAGCTTCAGTTTTCAATTTCGAACGTCTCGACATATTATGGGACTTAATCGGACATCCGTGTAAAACGTTATCGTCGTTTGATTTTTCTAATAGTTTCAGTTCTGAATTTCGAGCTCTGGATATATTACGGGACACAATCGGACATCCGAGTCAAAAGTTATTGTCGTTTGAATTTGCTCAGCGCTTCTGTTTTCAATTACGAGCGTCTCGATATATTATTGGACTCAATGGGACATCCGTGTAAAAAGTTATTGTCGATTGATTTCTCTCAGAGCTTCAGTTTTCAATTTCGAACGTCTCGACATATTATGGGACTCAATCGGACATCCGTGTAAAACGTTATCGTCGTTTGATTTTTCTAATAGCTTCTGTTATGAATGTCGAGCATCTCGATATATTACGGGACACAATCGGACATCCGAGTCAAAAGTTATTGTCGTTTGATTTTTCTCAGAGCTTCAGTTTTCAATTTCAAACGTCTCGACATATTATGGGACTCAATCGGACATCCGAGTAAAAAGTTATTGTCGTTTAATATTGCTCAGAGTTTCTGTTTTCAATTTCGAGCGTCTCGATATACTACGGGACACAATTAGACATCTGAGTCAAAAGTAATTGTCGTTTGAATTTCCTCAGAGCTTTTGTTTTCAATTACGAGCGTCTGGATATATTACGGGACTCAATCGGACATCCGAGTAAAAAGTTATTGTCGTTTAATTTCTCTCAGAGCTTCAGTTTTCAATTTCGAAAGTCTCGACATATTATGGGACTCAATCGGACATCCGTGTAAAAAGTTATCGTCGTTTGATTTTTCTAATAGCTTCTGTTATGAATTTCGAGCATCTCGATATATTACGGGACACAATCGGACATCCGAGTCTAAAGTTATTGTCGTTTGATTTTTCTCAGAGCTTCAGTTTTCAATTTCAAACGTCTCGACATATTATGGGACTCAATCGGACATCCGAGTAAAAAGTTATTGTCGTTTAATATTGCTCAGAGTTTCTGTTTTCAATTTCGAGCGTCTCGATATACTACGGGACACAATTAGACATCTGAGTCAAAAGTAATTGTCGTTTGAATTTCCTCAGAGCTTTTGTTTTCAATTACGAGCGTCTGGATATATTACGGGACTCAATCGGACATCCGAGTAAAAAGTTATTGTCGTTTAATTTCTCTCAGAGCTTCAGTTTTCAATTTCGAAAGTCTCGACATATTATGGGACTCAATCGGACATCCGTGTAAAAAGTTATCGTCGTTTGATTTTTCTAATAGCTTCTGTTATGAATTTCGAGCATCTCGATATATTACGGGACACAATCGGACATCCGAGTCAAAAGTTATTGTCGTTTGATTTTTCTCAGAGCTTCAGTTTTCAATTTCAAACGTCTCGACATATTATGGGACTCAATCGGACATCCGTGTAAAAAGTTATCGTCGTTTGATTTTTCTAATAGCTTCTGTTCTAAATTACGAGCGTCTCAATATATTACGGGACACAATCGGACATCCGAGTCAAAAGTTATTGTCGTTTGAATTTGCTCAGCGCTTCTGTTTTCAATTAGGAGCGTCTCGATATATTATGGGACACAATGGGACATCCGTGTAAAAAGTTATCGTTCATAGATTTTTCTAATAGCTTCTGTTTTGAATTTGGAGCGTCTCGAGATACTACGGGACACAATCGGACATCCGAGTCAAAAGTTATTGTCGTTTGATTTTTCTCAGAGATTCAGTTTTCAATTTCAAACGTCTCGACATATTATGGGACTCAATCGGACATCCGTGTAAAAAGTTATCGTCGTTTGATTTTTCTAATAGTTTCAGTTCTGAATTTCGAGCGTCTGGATATATTACGGGACACAATCGGACATCCGAGTAAAAAGTTATTGTCGTTTGATTTTTCTCAGAGCTTCAGTTTTCAATTTCGAACGTCTCGACATATTATGGGCCTCAATCGGACATCCGTGTAAAAAGTTATCGTCGTTTGATTTTTCTAATAGCTTCTGTTCTGTATTTCGAGCATCTCGATATATTACGGGACACAATCGGACATCGGAGTCAAAAGTTATTGTCGTTTGATTTTTCTCAGAGCTTCAGTTTTCAATTTCAAACGTCTCGATATTTTATGGGGCTCTATCCGACATCCGAGTTAAAAGTTATTGTCGTTTGATTTTTCTTAGAGCTTCCATTTTGAATTTCTAACGTCTCGAGATAGTACGGGACACAATCGGACACCCGAGTTAAAAGTTATTGTCGTTTGATTTTTCTCAGAGCTTCAGTTTTCAATTTCGAGCGTCTCGATATGCTACGGGACAGAATCGGACATCCGAGTCAAAACTTATTGTCGTTTGAATTTGCTAAGAGCTTCTGTTTTCAATTTCGAGCGTCTCGATATATTATGGGACTCAATGGGACATCCGTGTAAAAAGTTATCGTCCATAGATTTTTCTAATAGCTTCTGTTTTGAATTTGGAGCGTCTAGAGATACTACGGGACACAATCGGACGTCCGAGTCAAAAGTTATTGTCGTTTGAATTTCCTCAGACCTTTTGTTTTCAATTACGAGCGTCTCGATATATTACGGGACTCAATCGGACATCCGAGTAAAAAGTTATTGTCGTTTGATTTCTCTCAGAGCTTCAGTTTTCAATTTCGAAAGTCTCGACATATTATGGGACTCAATCGGACATCCGTGTAAAAAGTTATCGTCGTTTGATTTTTCTAATAGCTTCTGTTATGAATTTCGAGCATCTCGATATATTACGGGACACAATTGGACATCCGAGTCAAAAGTTATTGTCGTTTGATTTTTCTCAGAGCTTCAGTTTTCAATTTCAAATGTCTCGATATTTTACGGGGCTCTATCCGACATCCGAGTTAAAAGTTATTGTCGTTTGATTTTTCTTAGAGCTTCCATTTTCAATTACGAGCGTCTCGGTATACTACGGGAGACAATCGGACACCCGAGTTAAAAGTTATTGTCGTTTGATTTTTCTCAGAGCTTCAGTTTTCAATTTCGAGCGTCTCGATATACTACGGGACACAATCGGACATCCGAGTCAAAACTTATTGTCGTTTGAATTTGCTAAGAGCTTCTGTTTTCAATTTCGAGCGTCACGATATATTATGGGACTCAATGGGACATCCGTGTAAAAAGTTATCGTCGTTTGATTTTTCTAATAGCTTCTGTTTTGAATTTCTAGCGTTTCGAGATACTACGGGACACAATCGGACATCCGAGTCAAAAGTTATTGTCGTTTGAATTTCCTCAAAGCTTCTCTTTTTATTTACGAGCGTCTCGATATATTACGGTACTCAATCGGACATCCGAGTAAAAAGTTATTGTCGTTTGAAATTGTTCAGAGTTTCTGTTTTCAATTTCGAGCGTCTCGATATACTACGGGACACAATTAGACATCTGAGTCAAAAGTAATTGTCGTTTGAATTTCCTCAGAGCTTTTGTTTTCAATTACGAGCGTCTCGATATATTACGGGACTCAATCGGACATCCCAGTAAAAAGTTATTGTCGTTTGATTTCTCTCAGAGCTTCAGTTTTCAATTTCGAACGTCTCGACATATTATGGGACTTAATCGGACATCCGTGTAAAACGTTATCGTCGTTTGATTTTTCTAATAGTTTCAGTTCTGAATTTCGAGCTCTGGATATATTACGGGACACAATCGGACATCCGAGTCAAAAGTTATTGTCGTTTGAATTTGCTCAGCGCTTCTGTTTTCAATTACGAGCGTCTCGATATATTATTGGACTCAATGGGACATCCGTGTAAAAAGTTATTGTCGATTGATTTCTCTCAGAGCTTCAGTTTTCAATTTCGAACGTCTCGACATATTATGGGACTCAATCGGACATCCGTGTAAAACGTTATCGTCGTTTGATTTTTCTAATAGCTTCTGTTATGAATGTCGAGCATCTCGATATATTACGGGACACAATCGGACATCCGAGTCAAAAGTTATTGTCGTTTGATTTTTCTCAGAGCTTCAGTTTTCAATTTCAAACGTCTCGACATATTATGGGACTCAATCGGACATCCGAGTAAAAAGTTATTGTCGTTTAATATTGCTCAGAGTTTCTGTTTTCAATTTCGAGCGTCTCGATATACTACGGGACACAATTAGACATCTGAGTCAAAAGTAATTGTCGTTTGAATTTGCTCAGCGCTTCTGTTTTCAATTACGAGCGTCTCGATATATTATTGGACTCAATGGGACATCCGTGTAAAAAGTTATTGTCGATTGATTTCTCTCAGAGCTTCAGTTTTCAATTTCGAACGTCTCGACATATTATGGGACTCAATCGGACATCCGTGTAAAACGTTATCGTCGTTTGATTTTTCTAATAGCTTCTGTTATGAATGTCGAGCATCTCGATATATTACGGGACACAATCGGACATCCGAGTCAAAAGTTATTGTCGTTTGATTTTTCTCAGAGCTTCAGTTTTCAATTTCAAACGTCTCGACATATTATGGGACTCAATCGGACATCCGAGTAAAAAGTTATTGTCGTTTAATATTGCTCAGAGTTTCTGTTTTCAATTTCGAGCGTCTCGATATACTACGGGACACAATTAGACATCTGAGTCAAAAGTAATTGTCGTTTGAATTTGCTCAGCGCTTCTGTTTTCAATTACGAGCGTCTCGATATATTATTGGACTCAATGGGACATCCGTGTAAAAAGTTATTGTCGATTGATTTCTCTCAGAGCTTCAGTTTTCAATTTCGAACGTCTCGACATATTATGGGACTCAATCGGACATCCGTGTAAAACGTTATCGTCGTTTGATTTTTCTAATAGCTTCTGTTATGAATGTCGAGCATCTCGATATATTACGGGACACAATCGGACATCCGAGTCAAAAGTTATTGTCGTTTGATTTTTCTCAGAGCTTCAGTTTTCAATTTCAAACGTCTCGACATATTATGGGACTCAATCGGACATCCGAGTAAAAAGTTATTGTCGTTTAATATTGCTCAGAGTTTCTGTTTCAATTTCGAGCATCTCGATATACTACGGGACACAATTAGACATCTGAGTCAAAAGTAATTGTCGTTTGAATTTCCTCAGAGCTTTTGTTTTCAATTACGAGCGTCTGGATATATTACGGGACTCAATCGGACATCCGAGTAAAAAGTTATTGTCGTTTAATTTCTCTCAGAGCTTCAGTTTTCAATTTCGAAAGTCTCGACATATTATGGGACTCAATCGGACATCCGTGTAAAAAGTTATCGTCGTTTGATTTTTCTAATAGCTTCTGTTATGAATTTCGAGCATCTCGATATATTACGGGACACAATCGGACATCCGAGTCAAAAGTTATTGTCGTTTGATTTTTCTCAGAGCTTCAGTTTTCAATTTCAAACGTCTCGACATATTATGGGACTCAATCGGACATCCGTGTAAAAAGTTATCGTCGTTTGATTTTTCTAATAGCTTCTGTTCTAAATTACGAGCGTCTCAATATATTACGGGACACAATCGGACATCCGAGTCAAAAGTTATTGTCGTTTGAATTTGCTCAGCGCTTCTGTTTTCAATTAGGAGCGTCTCGATATATTATGGGACACAATGGGACATCCGTGTAAAAAGTTATCGTTCATAGATTTTTCTAATAGCTTCTGTTTTGAATTTGGAGCGTCTCGAGATACTACGGGACACAATCGGACATCCGAGTCAAAAGTTATTGTCGTTTGATTTTTCTCAGAGATTCAGTTTTCAATTTCAAACGTCTCGACATATTATGGGACTCAATCGGACATCCGTGTAAAAAGTTATCGTCGTTTGATTTTTCTAATAGTTTCAGTTCTGAATTTCGAGCGTCTGGATATATTACGGGACACAATCGGACATCCGAGTCAAAAGTTATTGTCGTTTGAATTTGCTCAGCGCTTCTGTTTTCAATTACGAGCGTCTCGATATATTAGGGGACTCAATCGGACATCCGAGTAAAAAGTTATTGTCGTTTAATATTGCTCAGAGTTTCTGTTTTCAATTTCGAGCGTCTCGATATACTACGGGACACAATTAGACATCTGAGTCAAAAGTAATTGTCGTTTGAATTTCCTCAGAGCTTTCGTTTTCAATTACGAGCGTCTGGATATATTACGGGACTCAATCGGACATCTGAGTAAAAAGTTATTGTCGTTTAATTTCTCTCAGAGCTTAAGTTTTCAATTTCGAAAGTCTCGACATATTATGGGACTCAATCGGACATCCGTGTAAAAAGGTATCGTCGTTTGATTTTTCTAATAGCTTCTGTTATGAATTTCGAGCATCTCGATATATTACGGGACACAATCGGACATCCGAGTCAAAAGTTATTGTCGTTTGATTTTTCTCAGAGCTTCAGTTTTCAATTTCGAAAGTCTCGACATATTATGGGACTCAATCGGACATCCGTGTAAAAAGTTATCGTCGTTTGATTTTTCTAATAGCTTCTGTTTTGAATTTGGAGCGTCTGGATATATTACGGGACACAATCGGACATCCGAGTCCAAAGTTATTGTCGTTTGAATTTGCTCAGCGCTTCTGTTTTCAATTAGGAGCGTCTCGATATATTATGGGACACAATGGGACATCCGTGTAAAAAGTTATCGTTCATAGATTTTTCTAATAGCTTCTGTTTTGAATTTGGAGCGTCTCGAGATACTACGGGACACAATCGGACATCCGAGTCAAAAGTTATTGTCGTTTGATTTTTCTCAGAGATTCAGTTTTCAATTTCAAACGTCTCGACATATTATGGGACTCAATCGGACATCCGTGTAAAAAGTTATCGTCGTTTGATTTTTCTAATAGTTTCAGTTCTGAATTTCGAGCGTCTGGATATATTACGGGACACAATCGGACATCCGAATCAAAAGTTATTGTCGTTTGAATTTGCTATGTGCTTCTGTTTTCAATTTCGAGCGTCTCGATATATTATGGGACACAATGGGACATCCGTGTAAAAAGTTATCGTCCATAGATTTTTCTAATAGCTTTTGTTTTGAATTTGGAGCGTCTCGAGATACTACGGGACACAATCGGACATCCGAGTCAAAAGTTATTGTCGTTTGATTTTTCTCAGAGATTTAGTTTTCAATTTCAAACGTCTCGACATATTATGGGACTCAATCGGACATCCGTGTAAAAAGTTATCGTCGTTTGATTTTTCTAATAGTTTCAGTTCTGAATTTCGAGCGTCTGGATATATTACGGGACACAATAGGACATCCGAGTCAAAAGTTATTGTCGTTTGAATTTGCTCAGCGCTTCTGTTTTCAATTACGAGCGTCTCGATATATTATGGGACTCAATGGGACATCCGTGTAAAAAGTTATTGTCGTTTGATTTCTCTCAGAGCTTCAGTTTTCAATTTCGAACGTCTCGACATATTATGGGACTCAATCGGACATCCGTGTAAAACGTTATCGTCGTTTGATTTTTCTAATAGCTTCTGTTATGAATTTCGAGCATCTCGATATATTACGGGACACAATCGGACATCCGAGTCAAAAGTTATTGTCGTTTGATTTTTCTCAGAGCTTCAGTTTTCAATTTCAAACGTCTCGACATATTATGGGACTCAATCGGACATCCGTGTAAAAAGTTATCGTCGTTTGATTTTTCTAATAGCTTCTGTTCTGAATTTCGAGCGTCTCGATATATTACGGGACACAATCGGATATCCGAGTCAAAAGTTATTGTCGTTTGAATTTGCTCAGCGCTTCTGTTTTCAATTACGAGCGTCTCGATATATTATGGGACTCAATGGGACATCCGTGTAAGAAGTTATCGTCCATAGATTTTTCTAATAGCTTCTGTTTTGAATTTGGAGCGTCTCGAGATACTACGGGACACAATCGGACATCCGAGTCAAAAGTTATTGTCGTTTGAATTTCCTCAAAGCTTCTCTTTTCATTTACGAGCGTCTCGATATATTACGCGACTCAATCGGACATCCGAGTAAAAAGTTATTGTCGTTTGAAATTGCTCACAGTTTCTGTTTTCAATTTCGAGCGTCTCGATATACTACGGGACACAATTAGACATCTGAGTCAAAAGTAATTGTCGTTTGAATTTCCTCAGAGCTTTTGTTTTCAATTACGAGCGTCTCGATATATTACGGGACTCAATCGGACATACGAGTAAAAAGTTATTGTCGTTTGATTTTTCTCAGAGCTTCAGTTTTCAATTTCGAACGTCTCGACATATTATGGGACTCAATCGGACATCCGTGTAAAAAGTTATCGTCGTTTGATTTTTCTAATAGCTTCTGTTCTGAATTTCGAGCGTCTCGAGATACTACGGGACACAATCGGACATTCGAGTCAAAAGTTATTGTTGTTTGAATTTGCTCAGAGCTTCTGTTTTCAATTTCGAACGTCTCGATATTTTACGGGGCTCTATCCAACATCCGAGTTAAAAGTTATTGTCGTTTGAAATTGCTCAGAGTTTCTGTTTTCAATTTCGAGGGTCTCGATATACTTTGAGACACAATTGGACACAATTAGACATCCGAGTCAAAAGTAATTGTCGTTTGAATTTCCTCAGAGCTTTTGTTTTTAATTACGGGACTCAATCGGACATTCGAGTAAAAATTTATTCTCGTTTGATTTTTCTCAGAGCTTCAGTTTTCAATTACGAACGTCTCGACATATTATGGGACTCAATCGGACATCCGTGTAAAAAGTTATCATCCATAGATTTTTCTAATAGCTTCTGTTTTGAATTTGGAGCGTCTCGAGATATTACGGGACACAATCGGACATCCGAGTAAAAAGTTATTGTCGTTTGATTTTTCTTAGAGCTTCCGTTTTCAATTTCGAACGTCTTGACATATTATGGGACTCAATCGGACATTCGTGTAAAAAGTTATCGTCGTTTGATTTTTCTAATAGCTTCTGTTCTGAATTTCGAGCGTCTCGATATATTACGGGACACAATCGGACATCCGAGTCAAAAGTTATTGTCGTTTGAATTTGCTTAGAGCTTCTGTTTTCAATTTCGAACGTCTCGATATTTTACGGGGCTCTATCCGACATTCGAGTTAAAAGTTATTGTCATTTGATTTTTCTTAGAGCTACCATTTTCAATTACGAGTGTCTCGGTATACTACGGGAGACAATCGGACACCCGAGTTAAAAGTTATTGTCGTTTGATTTTTCTCAGAGCTTCAGTGTTCAATTTCGAGCGTCTCGATATACTGCGGGACACAATCGGACATCCGAGTCAAAACTTATTGTCGTTTGAATTTGCTAAGAGCTTCTGTTTTCAATTTCGAGCGTCTCGATATATTATGGGACTCAATGGGACATCCGTGTAAAAAGTTATCGTCGTTTGATTTTTCTAATAGCTCGTGGTTTGAATTTCGAGCGTCTCGAGATACTACGGGATACGATCGGACATCCGAGTCAAAAGTTATTGTCGTTTGAATTTGCTCAGCGCATCTGTTTTCAATTACGAGCGTCTCGATATATTATGGGACACAATGGGACATCCGTGTAAAAAGTTATCGTCCATTGATTTTTCTAATAGCTTCTGTTTTGAATTTCGAGCGTCTCGGGATACTACGGGACACAATCGGACATCCGAGTCAAAAGTTATTGTCGTTTGAATTTGCTCAGCGCTTCTGTTTTCAATTACGAGCGTCTCGATATAATATGGGACTCAATGGGACATCCGTGTAAAAAGTTATCGTCCATTGATTTTTCTAATAGCTTCTGTTTTGAATTTCGAGCGTCTCGAGATACTACGGGACACAATCGGACATCCGAGTCAAAAGTTATTGTCGTTTGAATTTCCTTAGAGCTTCTCTTTTCATTTACGAGCGTCTCGATATATTACAGGACTCAATCGGACATCCGAGTTAAAAGTTACTGTTATTTAATTTTTCTTAGAGCTTCCATTTTCAATTACGAGCGTCTCGGTATATTACGGGAGACAATCGGACACCCGAGTTAAAAGTTATTGTCGTTTGATTTTTCTCAGAGCTTCAGTTTTCAATTTCGAGCGTCTCGATATACTACGGGACACAATCGGACATCCGAGTCAAAACTTATTGTCGTTTGAATTTGCTAAGAGCTTCTATTTTCAATTTCGAGCGTCTCGATATATTATGGGACTCAATGGGACATCCGTGTAAAAAGTTATTGTCGTTTGATTTTTCTAATAGCTTCTGTTATGAATTTCGAGCATCTCGATATATTACGGGACACAATCGGACATCCGAGTCAAAAGTTATTGTCGTTTGATTTTTCTCAGAGCTTCAGTTTTCAATTTCAAACGTCTCGACATATTATGGGACTCAATGAGACATCCGTGTAAAAAGTTATTGTCGTTTGATTTTTCTAATAGCTTCTGTTTTGAATTTCGAGCGTCTCGAGATACTACGGGATACAATCGGACATCCGAGTCAAAAGTTATTGTCGTTTGAATTTGCTCAGCGCTTCTATTTTGAATTTTGAGCGTCTCGAGATACTACGGGATACAATCAGACATCTGAGTCAAAAGTTATTGTCGTTTGAATTTGCTCAGCGCTTCTGTTTTCAATTACGAGCGTCTCGATATATTATGGGACTCAATGGGACATCTGTGTAAAAAGTTATCGTCCATTGATTTTTCTAATAGCTTCTGTTTTGAATTTCGAGCGTCTCGAGATACTACGGGACACAATCGGACATCCGAGCCAAAAGTTATTGTTGTTTGAATTTGCTCAGAGCTTCTGTTTTCAATTTCGAACGTTTCGATATTTTACGGGGCTCTATCCGACATTCGAGTTAAAAGTTATTGTCGTTTGATTTTTCTTAGAGCTTCCATTTTCAATTACGAGCGTCTCGGTATACTATAGGAGACAATCGGACACCCGAGTTAAAAGTTATTGTCGTTTGATTTTCCTCAGAGCTTCAATTTTCAATTTCGAGCGTCTCGATATACTACGGGACACAATCGGACATCCGAGTCAAAACTTATTGTCGTTTGAATTTGCTAAGAGCTTATGTTTTCAATTTCGAGCGTCTCGATATATTATGGGACACAATGGGACATCCGTGTAAAAAGTTATCGTCGTTAGATTTTTCTAATAGATTCTGTTTTGAATTTCGAGCGTCTCGAGATACTACGGGACACAATCGGACATCCGAGTCAAAAGTTATTGTCGTTTGATTTTTCTCAGAGCTTCAGTTTTCAATTTCAAATGTCTCGACATATTATGGGACTCAATCGGACATTCGTGTAAAAAGTTATCGTCGTTTGATTTTTCTAATAGCTTCTGTTTTCAATTACGAGCGTCTCGATATATTACGGGACACAATCGGACATCCGAGCCAAAAGTTATTGTCGTTTGAATTTGCTCAGCGCTTCTGTTTTCAATTACGAGCGTCTCGAAATATTATGGGACTCAATGGGACATCCGTGTAAAAAGTTATCGTCCATAGATTTTTCTAATAGCTTCTATTTTAAATTTGGAGCGTCTCGAGATACTACGGGACACAATCGAACATCCGAGTCAAAAGTTATTGTCGTTTGATTTTTCTCAGAGCTTCAGTTTTCAATTTCAAACGTCTCAACATATTATGGGACTCAATCGGACATCCGTGTAAAAAGTTATCGTCGTGTTATTTTTCTAATAGCTTCTCTTCGGAATTTCGAGCGTCTCGATATATTACGGGACACAATCGGACATCCAAGTTAAAAGTTATTGTCGTTTGATTTTTCTCAGAGCTTCAGTTTTCAATTTCAAACGTCTCGACATATTATGGGACTCAATCGGACATCCGTGTAAAAAGTTATCGTCCATTTATTTTTCTAATAGCTTCTGTTCTGAATTTCGAGCGTCTCGATATATTACGGGACACAATCGGATATCCGAGTCAAAAGTTATTGTCGTTTGAATTTGCTAAGTGCTTCTGTTTTCAATTTCGAGCGTCTCGATATATTATAGGACTCAATGGGACATCCGTGTAAAAAGTTATCGTCGTTTGATTTTTCTAATAGCTTCTGTTTTGAATTTCTAGCGTCTCGAGATACTACGGGACACAATCGGACATCCGAGTCAAAAGTTATTGTCGTTTGAATTTCCTCAAAGCTTCTCTTTTCATTTACGAGCGTCTCGATATATTACGCGACTCAATCGGACATGCGAGTAAAAAGTTATTGTCGTTTGAAATTGCTCAGAGTTTTTGTTTTCAATTTTGAGCGTCTCGATATACTACGGGACACAATAAGACATCTGAGTCAAAAGTAATTGTCGTTTGAATTTCCTCAGAGCTTCTGTTTTCAATTACGAGCGTCTCGATATATTACAAGACTCAATCGGACATCCGAGTAAAAAGTTATTGTCGTTTGATTTTTCTCAGAGCTTCAGTTTTCAATTTCGAACGTTTCGACATATTATGGGACTCAATCAGACATATGTGTAAAAAGTTATCGTCGTTTGATTTTTCTAATAGCTTATGTTCTGAATTTCGAGCATCTCCATATATTACGGGACACAATCGGACATCCGAGTCAAAAGTTATTATCGTTTGATTTTTCTCAGAGCTTCAGTTTTCAATTTCAAATGTCTTGACATATTATGGGACTTAATCGGACATCCGTGTAAAAAGTTATCGTCGTTTGATTTTTCTAATAGCTTCTGTTTTGAATTACAAGCGTCTCGATATATTACGGGACACAATCGGACATCCGAGTCAAAAGTTATTGTCGTTTGAATTTGCTCAGCGCTTCTGTTTTCAATTACGAGCGTCTTGATATATTATGGGACTCAATGGGACATCTGTGTAAAAAGTTATCGTCCATAGATTTTTCTAATAGCTTCTGTTTTGAATTTGGAGCGTCTCGAGATACTATGGGACACAATCGGACATCCGAGTCAAAATTTATTGTCGTTTGATTTTTCTCAGAGCTTCAGTTTTACATTTCAAATGTCTCGACATATTATGGGACTCAATCGGACATTCGTGTAAAAAGTTATCGTCATTTGATTTTTCTAATAGCTTCTGTTCTTAATTTCGAGCGTCTCGATATATTACGGGACACAATCGGACATCCGAGTCAAAAGTTATTGTCGTTTGAATTTGCTCAGCGCTTCTGTTTTCAATTAGGAGCGTCTCGATATATTATGGGACACAATGGGACATCCGTGTAAAAAGTTATCGTCCATAGATTTTTCTAATAGCTTCTGTTTTGAATTTGGAGCGTCTCGAGATACTACGGGACACAATCGGACATCCGAGTCAAAAGTTTTTGTCGTTTGATTTTTCTCAGAGATTCAGTTTTCAATTTCAAACGTCTCGACATATTATGGGACTCAAACGGACATCCGTGTAAAAAGTTATCGTCGTTTGATTTTTCTAATAGCTTCTGTTCTGAATTACGAGCGTCTCGATATATTACGGGACACAATCGGACATCCGAGTCAAAACTTATTGTCGTTTGAATTTGCTCAGCGCTTCTGTTTTCAATTACGAGCGTCTTGATATATTATGGGACTCAATGGGACATCCGTGTAAAAAGTTATCGTCCATAGATTTTTCTAATAGCTTCTGTTTTGAATTTGGAGCGTCTCGAGATACTACGGGACACAATCGGACATCCGAGTCAAAATTTATTGTCGTTTGATTTTTCTCAGAGCTTCAGTTTTACATTTCAAATGTCTCGACATATTATGGGACTCAATCGGACATTCGTGTAAAAAGTTATCGTCATTTGATTTTTATAATAGTTTCAGTTCTGAATTTCGAGCGTCTGGATATATTACGGGACACAATTGGACATCCGAGTCAAAAGTTATTGTCGTTTGAATTTGCTAAGTGCTTCTGTTTTCAATTTCGAGCGTCTCGATATATTATGGGACACAATGGGACATCCGTGTAAAAAGTTATCGTCCATAGATTTTTCTAATAGCTTCTGTTTTGAATTTGGAGCGTCTCGAGATACTACGGGACACAATCGGACATCCGAGTCAAAAGTTATTGTCGTTTGATTTTTCTCAGAGATTTAGTTTTCAATTTCAAACGTCTCGACATATTATAGGACTCAATCGGACATCCGTGTAAAAAGTTATCGTCGTTTGATTTTTCTAATAGTTTCAGTTCTGAATTTCGAGCGTCTGGATATATTACGGGACACAATCGGACATCCGAGTCAAAAGTTATTGTCGTTTGAATTTGCTCAGCGCTTCTGTTTTCAATTACGAGCGTCTCGATATATTATGGGACTCAATGGGACATCCATGTAAAAATTTATTGTCGTTTGATTTCTCTCAGAGCTTCAATTTTCAATTTCGAACGTCTCGACATATTATGGGACTCAATCGGACATCCGTGTAAAACGTTATCGTCGTTTGATTTTTCTAATAGCTTCTGTTATGAATTTCGAGCATCTCGATATATTACGGGACACAATCGGACATCCGAGTCAAAAGTTATTGTCGTTTGATTTTTCTCAGAGCTTCAGTTTTCAATTTCAAACGTCTCGACATATTATGGGACTCAATCGGACATCCGTGTAAAAAGTTATCGTCGTTTGATTTTTCTAATAGCTTCTGTTCTGAATTTCGAGCGTCTCGATATATTACGGGACACAATCGGATATCCGAGTCAAAAGTTATTGTCGTTTGAATTTGCTCAGCGCTTCTGTTTTCAATTACGAGCGTCTCGATATATTATGGGACTCAATGGGACATCCGTGTAAGAAGTTATCGTCCATAGATTTTTCTAATAGCTTCTGTTTTGAATTTGGAGCGTGTCTAGATACTACGGGACACAATCGGACATCCGAGTCAAAAGTTATTGTCGTTTGAATTTCCTCAAAGCTTCTCTTTTCATTTACGAGCGTCTCGATATATTACGCGACTCAATCGGACATCCGAGTAAAAAGTTATTGTCGTTTGAAATTGCTGAGAGTTTCGGTTTTCAATTTCGAGCGTCTCGATATACTACGGGACACAATTAGACATCTGAGTCAAAAGTAATTGTCGTTTGAATTTCCTCAGAGCTTTTGTTTTCAATTACGAGCGTCTCGATATATTACGGGACTCAATCGGACATCCGAGGAAAAAGTTATTGTCGTTTGATTTTTCTCATAGCTTCAGTTTTCAATTTCGAACGTCTCGACATATTATGGGACTCAATCGGACATTCGTGTAAAAAGTTATCGTCGTTTGATTTTTCTAATAGCTTCTGTTTTGAATTTCGAGCGTCTCGATATATTACGGGACACAATCGGACATCCGAGTCAAAAGTTATTGTCGTTTGAATTTGCTCAGAGCTTCTGTTTTCAATTACGAGCGTCTCGATATATTATGGGACTCAATGGGACATCCGTGTAAAAAGTTATCGTCCATTGATTTTTCTAATAGCTTCTGTTTTGAATTTGGAGCGTCTCGAGATTCTAGGGACACAATCGGACATCCGAGTCTAAAGTTATTATCCTTTGATTTTTCTCAGAGCTTTTGTTTTCAATTTCAAATGTCTCGACATATTATGGGACTCAATCGGACATTCGTGTAAAAAGTTATCGTCGTTTGATTTTTCTAATAGCTTCTGTTTTCAATTACGAGCGTCTCGATATATTACGGGACACAATCGGACATCCGAGTCAAAAGTTATTGTCGTTTGAATTTTCTCAGAGCTTCAGTTTTCAATTTCAAATGTGTCGACATATTATGGGTCTCAATCGGACATTCGTGTAAAAAGTTATCGTCGTTTGATTTTTCTAATAGCTTCTGTTTTCAATTACGAGCGTCTCGATATATTACGGGACACAATCGGACATCC
This sequence comes from Glycine soja, assembly GCF_004193775.1. NCBI lineage: Eukaryota > Viridiplantae > Streptophyta > Magnoliopsida > Fabales > Fabaceae > Glycine > Glycine soja. The sequence continues at coordinate 513 of NW_021144643.1, read as the reverse complement.
GAGTCAAAAGTTATTGTCGTTTGAATTTTCTCAGAGCTTTTGTTTTCAATTACGAGCGTCTCGATATATTACGGGACTCAAGCGGACATTTAAGTCAAAAGTTATTGTCATTTGAATTTCCTCAGAGCTTCTATTTTCATTTTCGAGCGTCTCGATATATTACGGGACTCAATCGGACATCCGAGTAAAAAGTTATTGTCATTTGAATTTGCTAAGAGCTTCTGTTTTCAATTCCGAGCATCTCGATATATTATGGGACTCAATCGGACATCCGTGTAAAAGGTTATCGTCCATTGATTTTTCTAATAGCTTCTGTTTTGAATTTCGAGCGTCTCAAGATACTACGGGACACAATCGGACATCCGAGTCAAAAGTTATTGTCGTTTGATTTTTCTCAGAGCTTCAGTTTTCAATTTCAAATGTCACGACATATTATGGGACTCAATCGGACATCCGAGTAAAAAGTTATTGTCGTTTGATTTTTCTCAGAGCTTCATTTTTCAATTTCGAACG